>NC_056737.1:754319634-754337134 GCF_019279795.1 Protopterus annectens | reverse complement strand
GGCACAGAGTGGCTTGCACCCATGTAAAAAGCAATTTTTTTATCTTAGTTTTGCATGCACCGAGCTTATTGCTCATAGCATGCAAAATAATGTTTCATGTTTGCATTGTTGATATTCTGTTGTTGTTTGCAACTTTGACACCTATACACATATGTATTTATATATACAGGGTGCTATTTGTTGGGTTGAAAGTGACAGTATTGGTTTTTATAAGAGTCTTTATTTCTTCAAGCTCATTTGGTCGATGTAGGTAGAATCCATTAAAAATGGATGATGTGTGTGTGTGTGTGTGTGTGTGTGTGTGTGTGTGTCTGTGTGTCTGTGTGTGCGCGTGTGTGTGTGTATTTGAATGTGTGCATGTGTGTGAGTGCATTTGTGTGAATGCATACATATGTGTTTATACGTGTGTGTGTGTGTGTGTGTGTGTGTGTGTGTGTGTGTGTGTGTGTGTGTGTGTGTGTGTGTGTGTGTGTATGTGTGTGTGTGTGCCTGTGTGCGTGTGTGTGTTTGAATGTGTGCATGTGCGTGAGTGCATTTGTGTGAATGCATACATATGTGTTTATACGTGTGTGTGTGTCTGTTTGAATGTGTGCATGTGTGTGTGAGTGTATACATTTGTGTGAATGCATGCATATGTGTTTATAGGTGTGTGTGTGTGTGTGTGTGTGTGTGTGTGTGTGTGTGTGTGTGTGTGTGTGTGTGTGTGTGTGTGTGTGTGTGTGTGTGTTTGAATGTGTGCATGTATGTGTGAGTGTATGCATTTGTGTGAATGCATGCATATGTGTTTATACGTGTGTGTGTGTGTGTGTGTGTGTGTGTGTGTGTGTGTGTGTGTGTGTGTGTGTGTGTGTGTGTGTGTGTGTGTGTGTGTGTGTGTGTGTGTGTGTGTGTGTGTCTGTGTGAGTTTGTGGGATTTTGGTTCGGGATAGCTTTATGGCATTTGGTGAAAGATCAGTAACAATGAGGAAAAGAGATTTTTCTTATTTCCCACTGCTGTGCAGTCTCAGAGTTAGTATATATAAGTAGCAGGAGGTGTTGAAGGGGTGCAGGGGGCTTCTCCTCCTGCAAAAACACTGTTTATTATTTTTTTCTATAGTTTGAGTCATTTGATGTTTCAGCTCCCAATTACATTAAAATGTTTTGATGTTTCAATATAGACCTGTGTGTGTGTGTGTGTGTGTGTGTGTCTGTGTATTGATATATATATAAATATATATATATATAAATATATATAAATATATATATATATATATATATCAGTTTATAAGTGAGAATTGCTCTAATACCCATCTTTGTTTTTCTTTTTTGGTCATAATAAAATAAAACTTGCCATAATATCATATTTCATTTTATATCAGATATAGACATTACTAAGATAGTTTCCATTTTGTACTTAAAGCATATGACATGAGCATCTTACATTGGCGCAGTATTTTACTGAACACTATAAACTGATGATTTGTAGTTTTGCTGAGCCATCATGTTCTGTTACTTTATGGTTCTGAATCACAGTAAGATGAGGGCCAGTAAATCAGAACCTAGTAAAACACAATCCTTCAGCATAAATGTTTATTGACTGCTCAATACTGATATAATCTGAAGAATCATTAGAAAAATATTCTGCTGTTTGTTAATTAACCTAACACAAATTAAAAGCTGATCCTGTTTGTATATTCCTAACTACAAGCAAGTTGTTTCCCAGTAGTTGTTCTCTCTGAACAAATAGTAGAAAGGTATTTTAATACACTAATAAATGGCAATAAATCAGCTTGCGGAAAATTTTCTCTCCCTTTGCAAATGCATGTTCATAAATGTACAGAACAGAAAAAAAGACATTTAGTCTGCTGATACATAAAGATCAGGTAAGACCTAAAAGGTATACAGAAACCTTGTCTTGAGTATTCCAGAATTAATTACATAGAAGACTGCATGAAATGTTTTAGAAAAGTTGCAATTAAATTTTACCAAACTATTGGGAGTGGTAGTTTAGCCCCATTTTAAAACACAGAGAGAGAGAAAAGAAGTGAAAATAGGCACATCATTTAAATAAAGCAGTGGAGATGAAGTCTGCCCTGTAATTAAAGGAATGACTCTTCAGATTTAAATTTAGTGTTACAAAATGGCACAAAGAAGAATTTGCAACATTTGCTACTTAAGTCCAAAATGGTTCTTTCCAAGTAAACATTGTGTAAGTGCCACTTTGAAAAGTAGACATAGTTATAGCAGCTATGCAACAGTTTTCATGACAGGGAGAGCACAAATAAGAAATATTTTCTTCAGCATGACATTTCTTATTTTGAGTGTTACTATAGGGCCTGCAACACAAAGAAGCTATGTGTCAGTCTTATTAAACTTCAGTGTTTTGTGCTGCCATCCCCTAAGCATTATAAATTAGAACATTGACCATAGCAAAGGAGAATATGACCAGAAAAAGAATCACCTTCTCTTAATTTGTCTGGTAATATGTCCACAGCAGAATCATTAAGTGATAAAGAATGTTTCTATCACCTTACTTTATGATCTGACAGTTTAGGTATCAATACATTGCAGTGGGGGATCCAGGATTTTGCAAAAGGTGGGGGGGGATCGCAGTCTGGAAAGTAGATGAGTGAAGTGGAGAGGTAGGAAAGCAGAATATTGGGCAGGTGAATGTGAAAGGATCACCTTAAGATATTGTATCAGCATGTGTGAAAACACAGCAACATACAATCAGCTGCAAATCATTGGGGTGGATTTAGTATAATGGTTAAGGTCTTTACCTCACAGACATAAAGTAATTGGGTTTGATTCTGACCTCAGCTTATTAGCTAGACTTAAAATTACCCTTCAGATGAGTTAACCTAATATTCTCCTATGATGCAATAAACCTGGTGTGGCTGTGTTAGTGGAGGTACATAACTACATGTTATGAAAAATAATGTCCTTCAAAGCAGTCAGTTAAGTTGTACGCAATGTATAAACACAAGTCATGCTACTGTAGCATTTCACAAAAGACAATAACACAAAATCTACTTTAATGTCTGACTTATTAGGAAACAGGGAACCTTCAAACACTGTTCTCGTTTCAATTTGGATTTGTCAAGGGCAGGTCGTGCTTACTCAATCTGATGGAATTTTTTGAAAAGGTCACCAATGCAATGAAGGAAGATAAAATGGTACACACTGCATACCTTAACCTGGCCAAAGCTTTTGACACAATCCCCACTCAGGCATTGCAGAAAAGCAAAATAAACTAGGAATAAACTCTTATGTCACCTGGCTTGCAGATAGGATGCAAGAAAACAAAGTAGGGAAAGTTACCTCAACAAAGAGATGAGTCACCAGTGGAGTCCCCAAGGATTCTGTGTTGGGACCTTTCCTGTTTTAGCATCTACTTCTCTGAAGTAAAAGCCAATATCAAAGGGTTCTGACTAAGTTTGCATATAACTGCAAGTTAGGAGCAGTCGCTGAATCCCCAAATTACATAGCCATTCTGCAGGAAGGTTTGCTCCAAATAAATAACTGCTGCCAGAATCATGGACTGAAATGAAATGCCAATAAATGCATTATAGTATCCCTTGGGAAGTCATCTATGCCAGGGAAGAAGCACAATAACAATAATACCCCAGGAGTGGACTCTGTTGTTTGGGATTTGGGAATTTATCTGGACAGTGACCTAAATTTTGACCATTGTGTCTAATGATGTAAGAAAGTCCTTCTATACTGCACAGCTTATAAAGAAAGGGGTTCGGTCTAGGTCTAGGGATGTCATTGCCCCCCTTTACTCAGCCATCATTGGCCAATCATTGAGCATAACGGCCCCTTAGGCCTGTATCTGTCCAGACACATGCAACAACTGGAGTGCCCACAGAGATACCTTATTAAAAGGATACAAGGCCTAAACAATATGTCCTACATGGACTGACTTAAAGTCTGCCATTTACCTTCTTCCACTGACTCCCTCCAATAGCTCTCAATCTCTCATCTCCAAAATGTAGAACATAATGTTATATGAAGCAAAAGGCAACATTCAGTACATTTACTAACAACTTCATCTAGGATGCTCATCACATGATAAAGGAAACTGTTCCCTCATACTTAAAAAAAGATTTTTTTATGATTAACTAACATGATTCAGCATTGTATACCATGGCAATTTGTTAAGAATTACAACAGTGAATATATCAAAGACCCTTTCAATGTAGAATACCGTGGAATACAAAATGTTAACACTCAGACTCACTAACTGAGGAACATTCCTCATAATGAGATACAGTTGAGACCTATACTGCCTTTCCATCCCAAAATAGGCAGCCACTTCTAGCTATCAGCTGTGATCACAAAAAGCAGCAAAAAATAGACTTAGAAATATATTTCAAGTTACTATTTCAGGGCTGCATGTAATACTGCAAAGTACATCTCATAGCACTCAGCCTTTTAAATCAAGAATAAGGGATAAAGCCAAAAATATTGGGAGACAAAGGTGCAAAATCAGGGACAGATTTCAAATATTGCTCTTATATACTTAGAAAGTTGCTGGAATAATAAATGTTGCATTAGCATACATTTTGTAAAGAATATGAATTGTGTAACTCAGATGTCTGTCATTATTTAGTGACTTCCATAGATCTCATCCTGACATCCCCAGAATGTGGAACGCCACCTTTCACAATGAGGTTTAGAACAAATAATATCAAACACCTTCAATTTATACACCATCCTGGTCTGTCCTGAAGCATAAAAAAGCTAACATATTCCTGACATCATGCATTGTCTGTGACAGTACACTCAGTTTATGCAATTTTGAAAGCCAATAGACAACAGATCTTCATTGTTTTCCCGAAATCAAAAGTTCTTTATTACTATTCTCTTTGTAAACAAAATAAGTTACATGAAAAAGAAGTACCGAATTTTCTATGCTTTCTTAATGTACATTTTTGTGAAAATGTGCATCATGCAACAAATCACGTATGCCCATATGTGAGCATTTGTGAGTCTCTTCTTTCATTTCCATGCCTTTCTATATCACATCATGAGCAGTAGACATCTTAGCTATTGCTTGTCCCAAGTACACTACCACAAGAGGCTGTTTTAACCCACAACAGACACACACTGATAACCACTAATCAAATAACCCAAATCCCTTTCGGTTTATATTTACACATGTGAATTAAAGAATAATCACCACAAACAGAGCAGAAATCCACATAATGGTAGCCACACCATTTCAGAATGTAACAATAAAACTGTTACCACCTCACACAGGTCCCTTTTATAATTTCTTTTACACAAGAAAATGTTAATAAACAATATCCTAAAATATTAATATGAGAAAATAAAAATCAGCATGCTGACACAACTCAATATTTTAGCAAAAAATAAGTCCACAAGATTGAAAAACTAAGCAAAGTATTGACCCAAATACTGATGGGAACAGTTTTAATAAAACAAATGTGTGATAAGTGCACAGAGGCAGTCTACCTGAAATTTCAAACTCCCACTGGCTCATTTTTTGGGGGGTTAACTACAAGCCTTAAGGGTTTGTTATTAGCTATAACTTATCCACAT
The DNA here is from genome assembly GCF_019279795.1 of Protopterus annectens. Classification (NCBI taxonomy): domain Eukaryota; kingdom Metazoa; phylum Chordata; order Ceratodontiformes; family Protopteridae; genus Protopterus; species Protopterus annectens. The sequence continues at coordinate 754,331,587 of NC_056737.1, read as the reverse complement.
ACATTATAAGAAATACTCCTCATTTTGAGTCTTAAAAAGGCCATGTTCCACACTGTTCCACATTGAAAGAGCTTGTCACACATCAGTGTTAAGAATTTTTTTAAATGAAATTCATGGTAAATAACATAGAATCATTTATCTCATTGAATGCTTTTTATTTACAATATAGTACATTCTAACCATCCTGTGGGCTTCCTTGGTGAAGGTGCTAGTAAAATGTTAGTATTCCATATCGTGTCCATCCGTTCCACATTATGAGACACAGTGTACCACATTTTGCAGATGAAAGGTTGAGAGCTATACTTATCCATCCTTCAGAGAAAACCTGACTCTGTGAAATCAGTAGTCAGAAGACCAGTATGCAGCATTTACAGCTCAGAGTTTCATACCAGCATTACACTCTGGTAGTGAGCACTATTACCCTGCTAAAAGAAATGGTAGACTTAGATGTGATCTATTTCTTACAGCCACAGTGACCATGGAGTAACAATCAGGCAACCTATCCCAAATCCATGAGGAAAACACCAAACTTAGAAACCAACATGCATTTAGTTGCAGTTATATATAACAGTTAAGCATTTTTGTCCAATAGTTTGGAAGGACTTATCAAAACTAAAACCATTTTAGTTCTGAAGAAGTCCTTGTTGTTTCCTCATGGATTTGTGGCGCCGTAGCTTCTTTCCTGGTTATTTTTGTTTTGTTTTGTTTTGTTTATGGTCATGCTTTTTCCCCTTTCCTTTGTTTTTTACCACCTGTCCTACTTTGCATAGAACAGCTAAAAAAATAGCCATTGGATCAAAAAAGCCTTGTACTATATCTGGCTAACTGCAGTTAATTCTTCATTGTTTAAGCAGTATATATGCAAGTTAGCACTGGTGCAAATGTTTTCATTTCTTCAACTGTTCGGTGGTTCTGCCTCTGTTCATCTTCTTCTATTCCCTTTGCAATGTGCATGAGAGAGGGCACTTCACTTGTGAGTCTGGCACTGTCAGGTGGAAATACCTTCACACTTTTAGACTTCAATTTTTGAATTTGCTTCCTTCCTTCCTAAGTCACAATTGCTGTTGTAGATCTAGCAACACAATCATGTTAATGATTGTCATGAAAGGAGATACTGCCAGCCCAGCTATCTAGAATTTTGTAAATAGTTATGTGTCATTTGTGAATATCAATATGATTCATATAAAATACTTGTGTTACAAGTGTATTAGAACTGTTTGTCATGTGTATATTAAACTAGGTTTGTAGAGACATGTGTGTTGAAAAGATATTTTATAAAGTACTGAGCTTAAAAATAGATCCATAGTGTGCCCTGCTGGAACAGAACAGAAATGTATATACACTATTGTAACTGTTTAAATGTATATATTTTAACAGTGGAAACTGGAACACAGGGGGTTAACTTCATTCCAGAAAAACTTCAGAAAAATAGCTGAAATTAAATTACTCTATAACAGCAAGAGACAGGATGTCTATACTAGGGATCTTTCTGTGTTATCCTAAAGGAGAATTAATTACTAGGCTTGAGATGTGGAAGTGTTTTATTGTTTTATGATTTCCAAGAGCTGCACAGATCTGTGGAAAAACCCTTGTCTATGTACTGTCCCCAGGTGGATGCTAAATACTGCTAACTTTCAGCAGTGGGGGTTTTACCTGAGATAGAGTCAGATGAAAAGCAATTATGTCACTCTGCAAGCTATCCCAGCAGTAATATTCGAGATATTAATTTAAGAACTATCTGAGAGATTTCCAGGTCACCCTTAATAATATTCCAATTTCTATTAATAATTGTCTTAATTTCTTTCACTTGTGACCCATATTCAATAATAAGAGCTCTCTCGTAATTGTTTAACACATTATTTGTATTTTCCTTGGTAAATTTCACACTCGATAAAGGCTTATATTTTTTGCTCCAGTTAGACTCTACATAACTTTTGAGGTTCTCAATAAGTTGAACTGGATACCTTGGGCTATAAACATATCAGATATAAGTCCAAGTTCCTTTACAACATCTTCAAAATGAGAAGTCATTCTCACTGCCCTTATAAGTTGACCTTTCACAATACAAATTTTTTGGCTTAAAGGATGACAGCTTGAGGAATCTAAATAAGCGTTACTAAAAGTGGGTTTTAAAGATTTAAAGCCTAAACTTGTATTATAAATCTTAGTATCTGAATAATTTATGACTTCTCTACTAAAACTGCAAGTGAATTTAAGAAAAGACAAATAATTGTTCTTACAGTTTACAAAATTAACAATGTCACTTTGGGGCCCATCCCATAAAACAAAAATGTCATCCAGGTACCTCATATATAACTTTAATGTTGGTAATAAGTATTGACAAAGATATTTTGGTGTTCCCACTCAAGTAAAACTAAATTGGCATAAATTGGGGTGTAGAAATTGTCCATCAACACCCCTTAACCTGTTTAAAATATTCACCTTCAAAAAATAAAAAATATATTTTCCAATACCATTGACATAAGCTCACACACCAGATTGACCTTACCTTTACCAAAGGAAGTATATCTTTCCAAACTATTTTGAAAAAATTCTAAACCTTCCTCTTTTGGAATAGAAGTAAATAAGTCAATAACATCGATGGTCAAAAATATGAAATTATTAGGCCAAAGTTCATCTTTCAATCTCCCTAAGAAATCCCATGAATCAATGACTAAACGGGTTACTTTACTATATACAGGTTTAAGCCACCTGTCTATAATTAACCCAGTAAGAAAAGTCTTAGCACCTCTTCTGGCTAATAGGTCTAAAAGGTGTTTATTCAACGCTTTTGTGAACTTTGGGTATGCCAAAAGCATTACTACTATGGGGTGACTTGCCTTTAAAGCTCTGTAAGTCTCAGGGGAGATTCTTAGGTCCAATACAAATTCTTCAATATATGAATCAATCCTTTGGTGATTAATATTAATTTCATTCATAGAGACAGGGGAATAATTATCAGGGTGGTGTAACAAATCAAGCATAATTTTGGAATAATTATGGGCGTCAAAAAGTACTATCCCCCTCCCTTATCTGGTTTCATAATATGAATAGAGGGATCACCTCTTAATTTAACAAATAACTCCCTCTCTTCTTTACTTAAATTGTTAAAATGCTTCCTCTTATAATTACAAATTGCTTGGAGCATGTATGTTTCATTAATAATAGTATTCTCAAAAACAGCTAAAATTGGATGCAAAGGGGAGGTTACAGTTACTTCTTTTCTTAACACTTTGGGGGTTGCTGGAGATGGAATTATATTTTATGACATTGTCTTTAAAATAAAGAGCTAGATTAAGTTTCCTAATAAATAGCTTTATTTCAGTTATTGTATCAGCAACATCAAAACGCTAAGTAGGTACAAATTTCAACCCTTTGGAAAAAAAGGGAAAATTGTTGCTTGGTAATAACTTCAATGGTATAATTAGAAATGTGAAACCCATTGCATGAATATACAATACCGTTAGATTTAACTACCAGGGATAAAGAGTTTTCCAGGTTACCTGCCATGGTGGATTGTATACTTGATATCTCACCTGCCCTGTGTCATAATATCTGTGATTTACCTTTATACCCCTTGATGGTGGCTGGGTTTGAAAAAAACATGTATTTTTTTATCCTTGCTGTGTATCAATATGCTTGTTAGTTGTAACTACATCTAGTTGGTCAAACTGATTTTTTTTCACCCAACGGGATTAGCTTGTTTATCAGCATATTGCTTAAGGTCTCTCTTAAATTTACCCAGCTTCATATTAAATGCTTTAAAACATTTTTATTCACTATATTAAACTGTTTAATATAGAGCCCTGCCCATTGCTCAAATAAAAGATCATTTTTAATATTAGCATTCAACTTTTCCACTTCTTCAATTAACCTACATAACTTAAAATCATTATATTTAATAATCTTACACATAATCTCAAAACTGAACCGGTCAAACATCTCTACAAATTCAGTGTATATTTGTCATTAAAACTTACTAAACCTTAAACCCTGTGGTACTATTTTAGCTTCTATGCACATATAAATAAGCATTATCAATTTGAAGCTGTTTAATTTTAAACAATTTCCTTTCCAATAAATAAATTATCTCTTTCAAAGAGTCGCAACCAAACTGTTCATTTTGCTTATAAGAATTACAAAGTTAATCTGCTCTGAAGTTAAAGTTCCATTTTAATAAAAGTTCAAAGTCTGTTTTAGCTTGATTATCATTAGACTTAGCATTAACATCTTTAAATGCATGTAGAGTCTAATTGGGGCAAAAAATGTAAGCCTTTATTGGGTGGGAAATTTAGCAAGGAATATACAGACAATGTGTTAAACAATTACGAGAGAAATCTTATTATTGAATATGGGTTACAAGTGAAAGAAATTAAGAGAATTATTAATAGAAATTGGAATATTATTAAGGGGATCCAGAAATCCATTAGATTTTTGGCTCAAGCCTGTCTTTTGTATATAAAACAACTTACAATCTTAAGGTAAATGTTGAGCATTCTGGGAGAGAATGGGTATATTCTAGTCTTATAATAGTAAACAGAAGGGGTACCCCCAAATGTGGAGCCTGCAGTAAATGTCATTTCATTTTGGAAGTAGGTAGTTTAACTTTAGAAAATGTCATGAGTTCCAATGTAATTTTTTTGTAAGGGAAATTGTCCATCCAAAGGTGTGGTCTATTTGGCTAAGTGCTCGGGGTGCCTATTGTTTTATGTGAGCAAAACTGAAAGACCTCTGTGAAAAAGTATATACAAGCACTTACAGGATGTAAAGAAAATGAATTTAAATAATGCATTGTTTAAACATTTAAGTTTGAGGCCCAGTTGTTCAGGATTTAAAATTTGCGATTTTGAATTAGGTACATATCAGTCCTAGGGGAGGTGGCTTTAAAGCCCTTCTTTTAGAAACTGAATTCAAATGGCAATTAAGACTTTGTGCTTTTAAACCCCCAGGCATTAATGATCATGCTTCTTTCAACCAGTGTTAAAATTGAGATCTGAACATGTCATTTAGCTTTATTTTACCTTGGGGGGAACTGTAGGACCTATGTTATATTAAATGACTTATTTTCCTTTCTGTATTTAAAAAAAGATTTCATAATATAATTGGTTTGATTGGCTTATTAATTTGTTAATTATTTAGTGTATAAAAGAGAGTTGTAGTTTGAATGGCAGTTGTTCCAGGGAAGTCCTCGTATATACAGGATGAAAGTGCATATTATCAAAAGTTTTAATAAATTTTTTGATACAGAGAGAAGTCCGTTTTATTCACCACAGCAAAACTTCTTTTAGAGTAACTAGTCATTTTGTTTCACTACACTTTTGTGGTTATTAACTGTCTGAGAGAGACTGAGCATTCTGTATTCTGCCTTTGACCTGATAACATCAGCTAGAGGATCCATTCACCATGCATTTGCCTTCCTGCTTTAATTAAATGAAAACTCCACCCTCTCATACAGTTTAACTCAATCGTTAGGTTTCTTTTCTCCCTGCAATATGGTTCCAGTATTGTGTATGTACCAGAAACCTGCTTGTACATTTTAAAAATTTTATTTCCTTGCATTGGAGTCAAAAGAAGGGAAAGCCCACCACTTTTTTTTTTAAACTCAACTTCTCACATACTTTGCAGAGAAATTAATCTCTACCTGCATGACATATCATAGACACAGTTAAATCTGTACTTTACCTGTCAGGTACTGCCATCAATCTTAGATGGACAATTAATTTTGTCAATGTCAGGAACACAGCAGCTGATATAAAAAATACAGACACCTGTGCAACTGTTTTCCACTGTTTTTATTGCAGAGGGGAGAAGAACTTAACACTCTGCTTTCATAGCAAAACACAGCAATTAGATTAGGGGTTTAAAGGCAATTGTCAACTCTTCTGGCAAATTTACATAAGTAGCAACACAGTTATTTAATATGTTAAGATAACTTAAATGTAGTATCAAAAATTTCTTTGACATTTATAGAAAAGTCAGAAAGCATTTTTTTCTTGTTAAGTTTCATTGCATTTACCATTTTCAAGCCCCCCCCCACACACACACACACACACACACACACACACACACACAGGCCAGAACTGCAAAGTGCACTGATACTGTTCATAAAAACATCTTTTATACTTTTGTGTGACATCCTTCTAGAGGGAGATGCATGTCTGGTACATACAGATCCATTGTAAGAGATTCCTATTGACCTTGAGTCAAGCCTTAACATGGTTAGAATGCAAACATAATATACAGCTGAATTTACTTTAACATACATTTATGTGTCCTCGCATTAAAAACACTAAGAAAAGGAAATCAGAAGTACTTAACTGTGTCTAAATGCACACACAGACACACACACACACACACACACACACACACACACACACACACACACACACACACACACTCATGCTTTTGTACACGTACTTTATACACATACAGAAACACACACACTATATATATGTGTGTGTGTGTATGTTTTGTGTGTGTTTGTGTGTCTGTGTGTGTGTGTGTATGCAATATATGTGCATACAAGTAATTATTTATAATAACTCAAAAAGAACAAAACACTATAGTTAAGCATTATTAATGTATATTCTAGTAAATATTGCTCAATGATTTACTTGGTCACTGTCACACATTGGCTATGCATTGCACATGCATTCTTGGTCAATGTCTTTATGTCAGTATTTTTTTCTTTGTATTGCTAAGTGGATTTAACAATCGTTATTATCTTTGCTAATGTAGCCTAAGTTGTGGCTGAAAATAGTCCTGGGACCAGTTTACTTTCCTGGCTACCAAAGCATAAATAAATATGAAATAGAAAAAAAGAGGGTGAATGTGACAGAAATAATTGAGGAAGTAGTAAAGCACATTTTAAGTCTGCATCATTCATGAGAGAGAAAAATCCTCCCACTGAAGTAATTGGGAAGTAGCAGAAAAAGTTTAGAGCCCTACTACTTGTGACTTGTAAATGTACAGCAAGGATCATTTACTGCAGTGAGAGTTTTTTCACACCATAGCATGAGAGTGTGGGGGAGGGGTTGTCAAATCTTTTAGGACTACAAAAGACTCCTCTTACAAAAACATGTTAGCTACTTGCAACAAAAGAAAGTACATAAATAACAGCTATTTATAGCATAGAACAAGCTCTGACAGACACATAAATGAGTCTCAGTCAGGTAAACATAGAAACAGCTCTATTACAGAAGGTGTGTTTAGATGACAGTGCTTCACAGTCCTGCCATTCAATCTTAATGGAATGAGAAAACAGTACCACTTCCTTATGTCTAGCATGACTCATATAAAGAGGACTTGAAATGTATTCTGGGAAGAAGGAATGACAGCAAGAAAACAAGATCACATTACCAAGGCAGGGCCCATCATCCACCATTTTGAGAAAACACACTGAAATTGTAATAAAAGGACTTGGAATGATTTTGTGACATTAAAATAGCTCAAAAACAAATATACAATAAAAATATGTTTTTTTTGTGTTCTAAGGTGGGGTTTTCCTTTAGTAAGTGTACTAGGATATAATAATTCTCCTAGATATAGTCAGGAATATAGCAAAGCTTAGTGTAGATGTTTTTCTTTATTTATTTAAGACTGTCCTGCAATGTTGTTTTAAATATTTTTTTGTGATTTTGAACTCTGATATCACTGTAAATATAGACTGAGTATTTTCTTGTTCTTTTATTATTTCTTATCAAATATATTTAAACATTTCATTGTGGCTGATCTGTCTAGAGATATTTCAGTTCTGAGAGTATTTACATAGTTATTTGGTGAAACTGTGTAGACCACTCCTTGCCCTTGGTCAAACTACCATTTGCATTAATAGTAACATTACACAGTAAGATTGGACACCCTTTGTTAAGGGCATTAAAGTAGCTGATAAAGAGTTGGCTGATGGCAGTGATACCTACCCTATAGTCTGGGCAAGAGGGGGCATAGCTAGTAAACCTGTGCCAGCCTTTCCCAGGTGTGTGTGTATATAAATCAAAACTCAAAGTGTGTGTGTATGTGTGTGTGTGTGTGTGTGTGTGTGTGTGTGTGTGTGTGTGTGTGTGTGTGTGTGTGTGTGTGTGTGTGTGTGTGTGTGTGTGTCAGCTGCTTGGGCAAGGACATGAAGCACTGGTTGAAGAGAGAAGGTGCTGGAGGTCTTGGCCTGGCCACTCAGCTGAGGTCTCAAGTATATAGCTGTGTCAGTGGGGAGTCTTACTGGGGATCTAGAGAAAGAGGAAGAAACCATGACTGTTGTCTCTGTGTGCTCTTAAGGAAAATTGCACTTTACTGTGTGTGTACTTGTCATCCTCCCAATGTACATTCCCCACTGGTACTAGTGGTGAGGATTGAGGCTCCTTGATTACTGGTCCAGTGGTGGGGTGTTACAAAGATAGTAAAGGCACAATCTGTTGACACGATTGGTTAACAGGATGTTAACCAGCTATAAAACTCACACTTTAAAGCGGCCACTTAGAATTTTGTGACAACCTAATGAGATAAGAATTTAATACAGAACAGTTGGGAGGCATGATGGACATGATTGCGCATGCCTTTTATATATTTCTGTGTTCAGATGCTCAGAAGTCTTTGAATTTTGTTGGGACATTTACACGGCACACTATTTCGCAGCAGAACCACATGCTTCAATGTAGTGCCACTAATGGTGGGCCTTTCATGCAACTATATCAATTCTTTACTTAGAAGAGCAATAGCCAAATAAATATCGGAAAATAAAAATGCATTGCAGGAGTTTCTGTTCCACTTAAAATGTTTTCACTGCACTGCCATAATGAATGTCCTGTTTTTTTACAGCAAGTTTAATGTAGATCAGCTATATAAAAAGGGCACCTACATCCAATAAGAGTTTTATATTAACTTTGGTAATACAATGCCGATGTACACTATTTGATTTGTTCAAATAACATAAACTACTGTTCACCATGGCTTACCAAGTCACTGGAGAAAACGCTGTATCTGTAGATGGAATGGCTAAACTAAATGAATAGGAAACCCACACAAGCATTGAAGAAGCTAAAAATAAATGCATAGAGGTGGCAATAAAGTTCACTTGCTGCCTACAAATAGTTATTTTAAGCTCTTTGGTTTGATGAGTTTAACTAAACACATTTTAGAAGGTAATTCACAAAATACTGGCTAATCAGAAAATGTGGCACAAGTGAAACAGGAGACCAGACTATATTTTGTTGTACATTTTCCTTTCAACCCAAGGAAGGAAAATGTACCTCCAAACAAGGCATGCACTCAGTTGTGGTGGTGTATTTTCTGATGAGCAAATCCTGCAGTGGTAGATGGATGAGGGAGCTACTGCTGTCTAAAAATAGATGTCAGCAGTTATCCAGTACTAGACAGTCTTACATCTTGGTACACTCGTCCCTCATTTTATTTTCATGTTCTTAATATTTAGAAATATACATATGAAGCTATGAGCAATGAATTGAAGAAAGTGAATAAATTTCATACAGACATTAAAGTCATAAGCAGAATTTATAACACTAGGTGCTCACTTTAGACAAAAGTAATTTCTTATTTCACTTACCCCCTAACCCCCAGTCTGCCCACACCATCTGGATGACATCATCCTGTATTTCCATATCTTGGGTTAGTCTTCAGATTTTCCTTCAGTTGTTTCAGCACAGTAACTGCCCAACACTTCACTGAAATAAATTGATTAAGCCAATGAAGGCCTGAATAAAATTCTTGGCTAAGGAAAGAAATATGTTGTGTATAATGTTTAAGGTTAAAATAATATTTCCCAATCAAATAAAAAGACAAATGTTTATGATATGCAAGTCATACCTAGAAATAGTGTTTGCCTTCCTAGTCTCCCCAAAATAGTCACCTTCTATGAACTACTTTGGTGTTAGATCAAGATGAAAGTGAAAGAATAAGTGGCTACACCCATACATTTTACACTGTTGCTGTTATTCATATAAACAGCAGGCCTACTGATCCCTACCATCAAAGGATCACCGTCTGTATATGTTTATGTTTCTCTTACATGGTACCCTGCCTCTAGATAAGCTATAGTAACTTTCTGTGCAAGCCTTTGAGTTCTGACAGTGAGAAGAATTACAGACAAAATGGCCACACTGTATCCAGCCCTGACATAGCTTGTAACATACACTTCTGAGTACAAATGTTGGCATGGCTAGTTTTAGACTGAAGCCTCGTCCTAGTGAAGAGGTTGAGCCTTCCCTTCTAAGTCTCTGTCAAAATCCACTTACACATTTGGAGTGTAAGTGTTGCCAAGCCCCAAGAAACTCAGAGTCTAGATGCTCTATGATTTATTTTTGTTTTATTTTTGAAAGATAATTCACTCACTCACTTATAAGTCCAGTTTGACACCTAGTGTGACCTTACGGACAACACTGCTAACCACAGAGTTTACTAGGCAATGGGGGAAACAGAAGTATGTTGCCAGGTCTTTCTTTCATATTATACATCCATACACTCACATCTAGGGGCAATGTATTAGTCCCAAATCTATGTTATTGCATGTTTTTGAAGTGTTGTAGAAAGCAGAGCATCCAGTGAAAATCCACACAAGAACATTGAGGACATGCAGGCTCTACACAGAAGACATCACTAGTGAGAACCAAACTACAGAACTTCTACTGTGAGATGGCAACATTACCAACTGTACCAATGTGCCATTCTGAAAGATAATTATTTGTACTGTCATCTGGAAGAGCTGTGTGTGTGCCCACTACACACACACACACACACACACACACACACACACACACACACACACACACACACACACACACACACACACACACACAAAACTAGTTACTCACACTACATGCAAATTGGAGGAACACCAATCCACTTATGACACATATTCAGGGAGCTGGTAGAACCCACAGCACCTTAGTAAAACCCACTTAACAGCATGAAGGACATGTAGATTGCACACAGAAGGAGACACATTGTGGCTTTATTCAGAGTTACAGTTTTGCCCAAAACCATAGCCAGATCATGGCCTTAGGCAGGGTAATAGATTTGGACTCCCCAGAGCAGCCCCTCCTGCAGCAATCCCGAACCACCCCGCACCGCACCAGCCCCCTCCCCAGCCATTCCAGTGTTCCATTATTTGGCTATTTCTCTCCAGTTACCATAAACACTGTTCAAACCTGTCAATATGTTTACTGTTTTCATATTTACTTCTACAATGATTACAGGTATTGAAATAAAATAGCACAGACACTGATAGCCACTTGCTAAACAAATAATACAGTCTCACAATGAAAACAGACGAAGCATGAGCACTAAACTTCTCTGCCCTTGAAACCCACATTCATTGAAATGGCATTAAAACCTACATTTAAAGAAAATGCATCTGGCCAGTAGAGAATTAAGTTTACCGTTGGGCTATTTTCAAACCATAGGCTCCTTGTGCACATTTTTAGGGTCATTCATATATTTAGGTTCTTTGATTCACCTTCCTGATTGTATTAAATTATATTCCTTGTATAATGCAGCACCACTTGTAAGAATGTGTTTTAAATTTGTAGTATTGAACGTTATTCCTGTAAGCAATGAAACAAAATGTATAAAGCAATAATGACACAACTAACCATTCCAGAAAATTTCAACCCTAAAAGGCCACTCAAGCTTTTGTCATTACAGTCAACCAGTATCAGTCAATAAGCACAATCTCTGCAGACGTAAAAGTCATCCAAATAATTCCACATTAAAGGGACCTGTAACTAATGAAGAGGTTGCTACTTGCAAACAATTTTATATTTCAGTTTCATCTACAAATTCAGTGCCTGCTGCCCTTGAAGAATTAATTGTCTGTTACATTAAAAAAAAAATGGCGAGCTGGTAATATTGCAATGGAGCTTGACTGACAAGCTGACAACAAGTTCATAGTTACTAGGCACTGCAATATCAGCACTCTATCTACATGGTGTGGGAGCAGAATCCA
>NC_056737.1:754274634-754314634 GCF_019279795.1 Protopterus annectens | reverse complement strand
TAATAGAATATCACTATCAGTAGTTACATGTTGAACAACTGATGTATGCAAATTAAAAAACAGCAGCCTAACCTATAACAACATCTTCATCACCAAAATAAATCAAACAAATCAGATAAATAAATAAATAAATAAATAAATAAATACATAAATAAATAAATACATATTAAATATCTCTAGCCTTCCCAATTGCTCTGTCATTACAGCCCATGTTTCTGTATTATACAGTAGTACTGGTTGCAACAGTGTTTTGTACACCTTACTTTTTAGCTTCTTTGTCCTTTCTTCTATTGCAAACTACTCTGATACTCTTGTGTCAGTTAGCTGCAGTACCTCTAATTCTACCTTTGACCTCCTCTTCATTCACATTTCCCTTCTCCTTAAAAATCCCTCATAGGTACTTGAAGCTATTAACGTGTTCCATTATTTTCCCTTCTATGTCACTTCCCAGCTTCTTCTGATTGCTTCCATTTCCTGTGATTACAATTATCTTATCTGTACACAGTTTCATCTTGTGTGATTACAATTATCTTGTCTGTACACAGTTTCATCTTGTGTGATTACAATTATCTTATCTGTACACAGTTTCGTCTTGTGTGCCTTCAGTTTTGCATTCCATTCCCCAATCCATTGCTGAAATTCTTCACCAGAGTCTGCCAGTAACGCCACATCATCTGCATATAGCAACTTAGTTGAGCTGTCCCCTCTGACCTGTTTGCTAATGTAGCCCATCTTCATTATGAACAACAGTGGGCTCACAGATGAATCCTGATGCACAACAACTCTCACCAGCAACCCCTCTGTGAGGCTGATCACTATTCTTACATCTGTCGTTGGGTCCTTGCACATAGCTTGCACTAATTCTACTAATGTTTCTTGGACTTGCCCAAGTCAGGTTTTTGAGGACCTTGTTGTATGCTTTATCCAAGTCTAGGAATGCCTAGTTGGATTCTTTCTTCACCTATATCTTCTTCCTGGATTCATGTTGAATCATTTAAGGTAATTTCTTTGAATAGAAAAAAAAGAAAACCATTTCCCAAAATCATCTTTGACCAACAACTATGCAATTTTGTTTTTACAGGGAGGCTTATATATACCAACTCTGAAGTCACACAACAGTGGTGAAAAAAGCAAACGCTACTGTCATCAAAAGTAATTTTGATGAATAGTGCTCAATCTTTTTACATTTGCTGAAATTACATTTGGTGACATAATGTGCTCCCCCTCTTTTCAACTATCTGACTCACTGCAAACATTGGGTCAGTTGTGCTGCATCCTGATCTGAATCCGAACTATTCATCTCCCATCTTTCTTCCTACTACTTTGCATTTTTATTTATCAATCACCCTCTGTAGAACTTTCATTCAGTGTGGTGGAATTTGATAATGCTATCTGCCCATAGTTGGCGATGTTCCCTTTGTTCTAGTACACTGTGGCACTAGTATACTTAATCTCCAGTTATATGGGATTCGTCCTTGTCTTCACACTGCTATGAGTACCCCCAGGAGCCATTTATCTGCTAATTCAGCCAACATCTTGATCTTGTCTGCCATGAACTCATCTGACCTTCACTTAAATTTTCTTACTGCTGTTCTTATGTCTTCTAGGCAGGGGTCCTCTTCTTCTTCTTTCATTGTACTCTGTGTCTGGGGCAGTACAGCATCCGTGGGCTTTTCTTAATTGAGAAGCTTATGGAAGAACTCCTTCTATTTGCCTTTGATTTTCTATGGCTTGGTGAGCAAGGCCGTTGCTGCCATCACTTACAAAGGGTGTCCGATTTCTATCTTCTTTATCTTTCTGTCTTTCCCTTGCAACCTGATAAGTTCCTTTGTGCCATCTACTCAGTCACTTTCTAGAAACTGGTAAAATGCTTCTGATGCTTTGTTTTTTGCTATTGCAACTGCTCTCTGAGCTTCTTTGTTAGCCAACTAGTATTCCTCCTTAGCCTGCTCTGTCTTTTCTATCTTCCCCTTTTTCCTGCACTCCTTCTGTCTTTTCATAGCTTCTGGACTTTTGCATTCACCCTTTAGTTTTTCTTATGTACCTTATTTCCATACCTGACTCGGCCGTATATCTATTCCACAGTCCTCACACAAGGTGTTTTGAGGTGCTGCCATTCTTCTTCAGCTCCAGCTATTTCCTCTTCTTCCTGACATGCTAAAACCTGGAGTATTTCCTTGAACCCTTGTGCTTTCTCTCCAGACAAGTTCCAGATCTCCTGTTTGGTCTCTGCTGACCTTTTTGGCTTCTCTGGCTACTACTTGCAGCTGATTATGGCAACAAGTGTTTTATGCTGTGGGCCAGCTATTTCACTTGGGATGACTTTGCAATCACTGATTCTACCCCAGTGTTCTTTCTTTACTAGGAGGAAGTCTACCTGAGTTGAATGTTGGCAAATATCTTGCTAAACCATGTGTTGGCCACCATCAAGCCATTGGCTGGACAGAAGTTTAGAATGGCTTTTCTTTCTTTATTCCTGTTGCCCCATCCAATTTGACCCAAGCAGTCATCATATCCTATTCTGTCCTGTACTGTTTGTCTGTCTTTACTAATATGTGCATTCAGGTCAACCATTACAAATATCAACTTCTGTTATCCTGCTTTATATAGTAGTTTTCTGCAACTGTTACCTGTATGTATTGTTTTTATCAGTATCACAACCCTGCTGTGGGATTAGGCTGAGATTATGAATAGTGCCATATCCTTACAGTGTAGTCTGATTGGCATGAGTCTGTCACAGATTCTGATGACTTTCCATCTTCTGAATCCTCTCCCTCACCATAATTCCCACTCCAGATCTAGACTCTCCTCCTCCTGAGAAGTAGACTCTGGATCCTAAACAAAGTAGCCTTGCTGCACTACCCCTCCATCTTGTCTCCTAGATACAGAGGATGTCCTGCACCCTCCTTACCATCATGTCAGCCAATTCTATACAGCTATACTGATGGAAGAAATCTAGAACAGTCTCTAGTACTGAACTCCTGAATACAAGCACTGAATCAAGACTGATCTCATCAACAAGAAGGCAATTTTATTCAAATAAAACTGCAGATGTTCATTTACATTCTATTGTGCAGTTCTTTACAAATGTATTATGGTGTTAAAACAGGCTTTACCTTAACAGATTCAAGAACTACGTGGAGTAGGGTGCGTGATAAATCTTTCTAACATGCAAAGATAAACAATGAAATAAATGAAGCCTTATGCTACCTTTCCATAAGGTTCTGTTATTAACAGCTGCAACCATCTTCAGCTTGACTCATGTGAGTACATACCTTGTAAAAGGGAAATGTCTACCTTTTCAAACCAGAATAATACTAATGTTTCACTATAACACCTGAGCAATGTTCAGGTACCTTAGCAATGCTCAGGTGATATAGTGATAAATTTCTCTGCATAAAAGACTAGATAGAACCTTTAATGTCTATTACGCAGGCTTTGCAACAATTATTTTTTTGATAGTGATGAACTAATTTCACCATTTAGTTCAGTACAGAGTTCAAGCAAATCTCACTGTGTGTGTGTGTGTGTGTGTGTGTGTGTGTGTGTGTGAGTGTGTGTGTGTGTGTGTGTGTGTGTGTGTGTGTGTGTGTATATATATATATATATATATATATATATATACATATATATATATATACATATATATATATATATATATATATATATATATATATATATATAGATATTTGGATTATGAGCTTGGGCACTTGTTCAGATATCGGTGTGTTGCCATCTTCGTGGTCGCTATATGAGCCCTGTCCAAGTCTGATGTTACTGGTCTGTGGGTAGGGAAAGGTATAAATACAACAACAAAAATGAATGCTTCTTTGCAGGGGGATCTGTTATCTTGATGCAACAGTTATTTTTTGATCATATCAATATGAAGGACTTTTATGTTTTTTGGTTCAGATGATGGGTGGTACATAAGGAGAAATATATTTGTGCTGATATGATAGAAGCAATTTAGAGTTCTAGAGACCTTTTGTTGATTATACAATTTTTGATCAACTTGCTTCAGAATAGGATAATGAAAGGTTTGAACCAACTGTTGGGTGCAGATGTATATGCTCCTAGTAGAGATGTGAAAGAAATGTTTTTAGTAAATAAAACTGTTTAAAGGCTTCAAAATAAGGAACGGGAGAGATACTTGGTAGTGTGTGATATCAGGAAAGTGTTTGGTACATTTAGACATGACAGAATGTAGGATATATTGTTGAAGTGTGTTTTTTCCTAAGAAGGTTTGACATATTTTACAGAATGTGCATTTTGTATCTTGTGTCTATCCTTCAATCAATGGATGGATTAGGCGAAGCATCAAATTTCATGCAAGAGTTAAGCAAGGGGGTACACTAAGCCCCTTGCGGTTTTGTTTAGTAATTAATGCAATTATGTTGCAGGTGATCAAAGTTATTTCCCCAGTCAGAATACTTCTTTCCTTAGGTAGTATGGTTTCCCCATACTTTGACATGACATATGTAGATGAGTTAGTATGGTTTCCCCATACTTTGACATATGTAGATGAGTTTGGTTTTTCCCCATACTTTGACATATGTAGTATGGTTTCCATACTTTGACATATGTAGATGAGTGAGTGGTATGGTTTCTTTGACATGTAGATGAGAGTTAGTGTTTTCCCCATACTTTGACATATTATGGTTTCTATACTTTGACATATGTAGACTCCCCATACTTTGACATATGTAGATGAGTTAGTATGGTTTCCCCATACTTTGACATATGTAGATGAGTTTCATGGTAAAATTAAAAATCTTGAATTGCATCACTTTTTGATTTTGGCCACATTACAGAATGTGGGTTTATTCGTTAACATGGTAAAATGTACTGATTTTGCTTGTGTTGGGGTGCTTTTTGATATTCCTTTCTCTAATTGCTTTTGCTAAGGTTTTAGGGGGTTCTTTTGGGACTGAGAAGGTGGCCTTTGATCAATGGATGAGCTTGGGCACTTGTTCAGATATTGGTGTGTTGCTTTCTTCGTGGTCGCTATATGAGCCCTGTCCAAGTCTGATGTTGCTGGTCTGTGGGTAGGGAAAGGTATAAATACAACAACAGAGATGAATGCTTCTTTGCAGGGGGATCTGTTATCTTGATGCAACAGTTATTTTTTGGTCATATCAATATGAAGGACTTTTATGTTTTTTGGTTCAGATGATGGGTGGTACATAAGTAGAAATATATTTGTTTTGATATGATAGAAGCAATTTAGAGTTCTAGAGGCCTATTGTTGATTATACAATTTTGATCAACTTGCTTCACAATAGGATAATGAAAGGTTTGAACCAACTGTTGGGTGCAGATGTATATGCTCCTAGTAGAGATGTGAAAGAAATGTTTTTAGTAAATGAAACTGTTTAAAGGCTTCAGAATAAGGAACTGGAGAGATACTTGGTAGTGTGATATCAGGAAAGTGTTTGGTACATTTAGACATGACAGAATGTAGGATATATTGCTGGTGTATTTTTTCCTAAGAAGGTTTGACATATTTTACAGAATGTGCATTTTGTATCTTGTGTCTATCCTTCAGTCAATGGATGGATTAGGTGAAGCATCAAATTTCATGCAAGAGTTAAGCAAGGGGGTACACTAAGCCCCTTGCATTTTTGTTTAGTAATGAATGCAATTATGCTGCAGGTGATCAAAGTTATTTCCCCAGTCAGAATACTTCTTTCCTTAGGTAGTATGGTTTCCCCATACTTTGACATGACATATGTAGATGAGTTAGTATGGTTTCCCCATACTTTGACATATGTAGATGAGTTAGTATGGTTTCCCCATACTTTGACATATGTAGATGAGTTTTATGGTAAAATTAAAAATCTTGAATTGCATCACTTTTTGATTTTGGCCACATTACAGAATGTGGGTTTATTCATTAATATGGAAAAATGTACTGGTTTTGCTTGTGTTGGGGTGCTTTTTGATATTCCTTTCTCTATTGCTTTTGCTAAGGTTTTAGGGGGTTCTTTTGGGACTGAGAAGGTGGCCTTTGATCAATGGATGAGCTGTTTTTATGCCTTACAGGTTATTGTACATTTTATTTTATTTCATTTGTTAACTGGGTAGTGTCCGGCTGGGCCAGAAGCCCGTTTTTAGCGGAGACCCGGGGAGAAAATCTCCAAGGTAGTTTACAATAGAATTTACAAATGACTTATGCAAGTTACAATAATTATAGGACATATAAAGGAATACAAATTGCAAGTTCTAACCATAGTGTTTACATATGTAGAAATGTTCTAAGTTGACCTACAAGAAAGTTTATTTACTACATTCAAGTGTTTGGGAGTAAATTGCAATACGTGGGGAGTATTTCGTTGTTTTTTGTCGCTTTGGAAAAAGTTACTGCACTTTATTTTGCAGTAATTTGGAGATCTCATTTAAATCCTATGAAGACAGGTGTTCTATTAATAATATATAACAGGAGTGTTGGGCTTTCTCCAGCTAGTACTTTGTTTTCATTCTTTATTTATATATTACTTTTTTGTGTTTACATGCCAGTTCCCAGACTGTACTTCATATGTACCCAAAAGAAAGTTATGATATTTTTTTTCTGATGGGGTAAGTAACAGAAAAGACTCTCATGTACAGGAGAGTAGTTGGAAGATTTAAAAAAAATAGGAACTGAGAATTGTCTTTAGAGCCTTTTCCTAAAAACAAGGGGTGGGTGGAGTACACAATTTTTTTAGAGACTTGTTTTACGAAAGTTTGCTTTTAAGGAAGAGATGAAATATAAATGTTATGTGGAAAATTGTTGTTTCTATGGTAACCAAGGAGTGACCTTTTCACCAGTTTTTGGATAACTGCTCCTGTTTTTGGAAAATTTTCCCCTAGTGGAGCAGCAACTTATGAAAAGACTGTATATGGACATCATCATGCCTTGGGGGTACTATGAGTGAATAATCTTGATCATTTTCCCTGTATATATTTTTTAATGGAAATGTTGGTATGGAGAATATTGTATAATCAGATGTGGGTTTTGAATTCTTTCTTTAAGAAAACTATTTTTTTGCTATGGGTAAACATGTGTGTGTGTGGGAGTAGGGTTGATTTTGTAATGTAATGCAGTGTTTATGTTACTATTTATGTACCTTTGTTATTTAGTATTTCCTTGCTTATAATTGTTTCTTGGCTTTATTTGAAGTCTTTCAGCATTTTCTTTTTCTGCTTTTAATTAACCAACTATTCTTTTCAATAAGTGGCACAGGAATTGTTACATCCACTACCACCAACACAGGCATACAGGACCTTGGTTTAATGTCTCATCCGGAGGATGGCACACCTGGGAGTGCAGCACCCCCCCATGTTATACTGCAGTGTCTGTACTGGAAATTAATCCAAACACCTGATGTCGGAATAGAACTCACAGCCTTCTGGTCTTCCAGCACAAAAGGCAGTGTGCTACATGTTGAGTTACTGAGGCTGCATATGTAGTCAGCTTGGTAGTTCTAATCTTAGCACTTCCATCCTTGTAAAAGGGATTCTCTGATGCACTGGGACAGCTGTTTATTAACTGCCTGACAGCATTTCCAATGATAAACAGGGGTTTCAGATGTAGATGTAGCTATATTTTTTGTATGGTATTCTCCACAATGCACACTAATATACTTCTGTTATTCTGGAGGAAATAGCATGACCACTGTAATCATCATAAATCAGAGTGTGTGTTATTCTGTTTACACTAACAATTATCTCCATGCAAGAACTGTGTTACTGCTTCAATCTTAAACATTTTCTTTCACAAGCATGTTCTTGCATGAAATGGTTGTAGCTCTGTTTCCATCTGCTATCTATGGCTCCATGACTAAACTGCAATTGCTTTTTAATGGACTCTCAAAAGTGCACTCACAAAATACTGCAATTATTGGGAAGGCATTATATTTTAAAACCATAAAACATATTTAAAAAGCCTCCCTGCATCCCATGCCTTCTGCTTATATATCATATCACTAAGATCACAGTATCTTGGGAAAGAGAAAGACTGAGATATTGCTATCTGATTCTTTGAAAGCAAAACTCATGAATTATACCTTGCAGATTAGAATGTTAATCATTAATATTAATTAGTATGTGTCACCATCTGTTGTGGCACCTCTAGGGTAAATATAATATGACTTTGAACAGGGCAGTACAGGCTGTCAGCAAAACAGGGGAAAGCTTATCTAGCTATACCATTACAGAGAAATGACTGATTGTTTGGGTCTTTCAGAACATAGTTACAATACTAGGCTGATATGAATCAGTTGTAGCACATCATGAGAACTGTCTGTGTACATTAATAATTCCCTTCTGCTTCCTTTCCTCTTGAAGTCTGACATATTTAATTAATTGAGGAAATACTGCTACGGGGGTATCAGTTTGATTTACTTTTCCCATTGGACAATGAGCTGAATTATATGTCATCTGTAAACCATGCTAGTGTTGATCTCATTTAAAGTGGCCATTTTTGTCTGTCTCTACAATCAGTTTATTAACCTCCTGATCCAAACTTAATCCAAACAGACAAATATTAGGGGAAAATATAAATCTGGCATTTTACCATTTCGACTATGATGCTTGTTAGTCATGCATTAAATTCTACAGTTTCTTGCTAGAAGTTCAGAAACACTTAAACATAATAATAATAATAATAATAATAATAATAACCATTTTTATTTGAACTAGTCCTTGTTTTGCAATGCTTCAGGGCTTTTGGCAGTGTTTTTCTTGATAAGGGAAAGATGTCTAGGACTAACACAAAGATATTATGTATGTTTCCAAAAGTGCCTTGGTTCTACATTGAATGGAATTACACATTTCATTTATTTATTCTTGTGTTTACTGTTAACAAATGCCTTTCAGTAGGCTTTAGCATCCCATTGAATATTAAGTCATTTATTTCAGAGGAATTGTATTCTGCTGATGTCTTCTTTACCTAATCATTGAATCATGGTGTAAACACTTATATGCTTTGGTTTTTCATTATTAAATTAGTCTTATTCACTAAAACAGGTGTTGCATAGGCTGTCGATTTATGTAAGGAGGGGTCTTTAGGGTTTAAGAAGACCAAATAATTAACTTGCAACAGAAGTAGAAATTACTGTCAGGGTAGAGTAGCAATGCCTTTACTTGGGGGTTATTTGTATATACAGTACATAATATTTAGTTCTAAGGTCTAGTAATTTTTAAGAGGTACTGAGCCTAGGCTCTTGCATTTAAATACTTACATGATCATTAATTCAAAAATGTTACTACCACACAATACATTTATTTTCTAGGAACACAATTTACTCACAATTAATTTAACTCTATGCTTATAGGTGACTCATAAATTATGTCACAAAATCTCAACTATATACAAAAATCAAAAAAAAAACTTTTCTGGCACTTGCTATTTAATTCATAGTCTGTGATACATTGTATTTGGGAAATATTTCCTTCTCCTTATCAGTTTAGTACTGGAAAAAAAATAGGTCAGTAAACATTCAGCCTAGTAAGGAGTTATTAGTAGTAAAAAAAGTCCCTAAAAGAATATACACAAGGTTACTTTAGCATGTTATAACCTTTTATTCAATAAATTCTAAGTCTGATTAGTATGTGGAAGAAGGCAATTTTTTTTAGTAATCTAGTTATATATTTGAATGAATTTAACTTACACCAGTAATAATAATAATACTCATTTGTTACTCAGGTAGGCTTCACTGCACACACTTCCTGTTCAGGGGCAATCTAGAAACAATGTTGGGTTAAGTGACTTGCTCAAGGTCACACAGTATGCAAATGAGATGGAAGGAATTGAACACTGTATCACAGGAACTGCAGCTTTTACACCCTTAGCCTAGTGCACTAGCGGCTACTCAAGTAACTGCACACTAGCTGGGGAATGAAATTTAGTCATCAGTTATACAAGTGATTGCAAAACATCATCTTGAAATACTTCATTGGCTAATCTGTTGGGTCTAGAGATATTTGTTTTCTTTTTTTTTTCTATTATTTAGATCCTTTAGCACTCTTTCTTCCTCTTCTTAAGAATATTCTTCCTTTATTCATTGGTACAAATCATGGTCTAGAATTAAGTTCTTTTAAATCTGTAATCTATTTCTATAATATAATGTTGAGAGACTCTTAAAGGATCCCACATACTTCTCAGACCACTCTTCTATGGGTATGGCATTAACTTTCGCATGACAATGGAAACCCATAACTTGCTGGCCTTCTAATCCTGCACTACAGTACAACTTGAAATGTCAGGGCTGAACCAGACCAGCTAACCAGAGAACAGCTAGAGGATGATGTAGACAGGACTGTCCCAATTAATTTGAGATGGGCTATGCTAAAGGCTACCCTGAGAAGGTGAAGTAATTAGTAATCACATTACTTTGTATCAAAATGCTAGAACAAAAAATGCAAACTTGAAAATCATCTCAAGCCTTTAGGCTCAAAACTGTCACAGTGTTGGTCCGTACCTTTATGCCTACATGCTAGACATTTCTCAGTTTATGAAACAAACATTATGGCAATCTACTTTTATGAAGGATTAATGACCTCTGAATGGCTATCTAATACCCTGTATCAGACAAACCTAATACTTGAGTCCCTTCAAGAGGAAACAAAAGGGAAGACAAAATTCAGCAAACCTTTTGTTAACCACTATGAGGGCATGTACAATTACCATGATAAGAACTGTGGATTTCCAAACTTAAATAATTTCTGAACAATATATAGGCCACAAGCTTTCAAATGACTACAGTTACAGCACTGGATATCACATTATTGTGAAAGAAGTAATAAATATGCTTCTTAAACAAAAATAAATAAAACCCTTTTAGCACTGAACATTTTGCAGACCATTTTTACCATACCTTTGCAGTGATGTTATCTCCAGTTAGTTAGATTTTACAACATAATTATAATGTATAGTTTTGTTGGTCACTATCATAATCAGTCAAAACTATTTCCATATTTAAAGAACTTACATATCCAAACCTACAAAAATTATTGGCTGTTTGTGTTATTAATCTGGATATCATTAATTCTAGTCACAATTTTAGAAGAGAGATTGAAATCAGCTGTGCCCATATTAAGACCTCTGTTCAGCTAGGCTCTGTGCCTTGCAAGCAAACAAAAAAATACTCTGCATGGTGTACTTAACTCAAAGAATAAAGCTGACAGCATAGTTCCATTCTTAGATATTTTCAAATCATTTCATCGTCTGTACATCCTCTATATAACCATGGTTTGCCAATCCTAATTTCTCTCCTTTTTAAGTGCTCTCTCCAGTTCATATGCCAACCCTTCCACTAATCTCCTTACCAAACTAATATTAACTGAAACTATTACGGCTGCTCTCATAGCTATTTTATGCTGCGTAGAGAAACTAATGTTTTAATAATCTTTAGCAACAGTAATACCTCTTAAGTCTATTAGAAGCCAACCTACTCTTATTATTACATTTGTAGAAGACATCCTCTGGTACCTGTCTCAATCTGTTAATTCTGTACTCAGACCTCTTGTGGGCAATTTGATCATCCAGTATTTTCCAACTGCAAACTTAGGCTGCATAATTCTATATAATTTCATTAGTTATTCTAAAGTGTCAGTATCGCTCCTAGGTAAATAGTGCATACAATTTGATCCAACAGATACAAATTTTTTAACAATATGCTATAATCATGACCAAAACTTTACTTTGAATCAGAATTTAAACAAAATAAAAGAAAAATAATATCAAGTCTTGCAGCTAGTATAAGCTTAATGTCAGGACTTTGGCTAGTTGCTCTGGTATTAAAACACTTCTTCATAAATCTTTTACAAATTAAACAACTTCTCTGATATTCATGAAGCACTTTTCCTAAAGGATTAACATCTCCACACAAATAAACAGTACATTCTATGATATTCATCCAATGCCTTTTAGTAAGGACTAATGCCTTAATTTCTTCTTTTGTGTTCAAAACAAGAAAACACTGATTGTCATCTGTAATGAGATTTCAGCACCACAGACTTTGGAAAATATTTCTTAATTCTTCAGTTTGTTCATTTTCTCAAGATCCTTTCTCATACCAAATGTAATAATAGATGGTACATGATACAAAATAAAACTCTTCATTTTAAATGCATAGAATTTTGGTATTAAGCCTGCAGAATCATTGTACATAATGGATACCAAACCTCTCCTACCCCCTTTTCCATTCTTTCTTACAGATCTCACTACCAGTATAATAAATATTTAAAACAGGCAGGGTTCAAGACAAAAGTTATTCTATCACAAGTAATTGTTCATAATTCTATCACTTTCTTAGCTCATTTTCCATTGTTCAGCCATTACAAATTCACCATTATTATCCTAAATGTCCAAAATAATCACGTACGATCCTTCTAATGAAAACATCCTGGAAACTACCAAAGACACTGTGGGGTATTATATGTTTTCCCTAGGTTTCTTTAGAATACAAATAGAACATCAAACACTCTGAATATTGATGCACAAAAGAGCGACCCTAAAAGGTCGAATCACAAAACTTTGAAATAAAAAAAGTGATCGCCTATGCTATAGATTGTGACAAGCCTCCTTACACCCCCCCCACACCCCCTGCTATTTAAATATACCAACTCCATGATCGCAGCTCAGTAGGGAAAGGGCAATAAACCAATTCCCACTGTATCGTGATCTTCAAGAAGTTACGGGCTGCTGTATAGCTGGACAACATTTTGTGATTCATCCTTTAAGGGTTGATCTTTTGTGCATGAACAGTCACAGCATTTGACATTCTGGGTGTATCCTGTTCTCTTTACAAAAGTGTGGTAAGACTTGTAGAGGCTAGGATGTTTCTTATGTTTCTTTTTGACAATTGATAAATTCTATAATCTTCAGAACCTGGCATCTAAATGTATACATCATCCCATTTATGTAATGATCTCTCACTTAACGCTACATTCTTTCTCTAGCCTTTTCAAACAGCATCAGATATCACTATTAATTGATTTCTGATAAGAGTCAATAGATTTTCCACTTGCTAAACTACACCACAGACAATTTGTGGTTAATCACAATGTCTACTTGATTCCTGCTCAACTACCTTACTTCAAGGCACGTATTAAACCATTGAGACATTTTTTGCAGACCAGTGTAGCTGACATGAATCACATATCTTTGGACTGCAAAGCTAAAAACATTATAGGTTCACTGGCAGGATGAAGCTTGGACTGGA
The DNA here is from genome assembly GCF_019279795.1 of Protopterus annectens. Classification (NCBI taxonomy): domain Eukaryota; kingdom Metazoa; phylum Chordata; order Ceratodontiformes; family Protopteridae; genus Protopterus; species Protopterus annectens. The sequence continues at coordinate 754,301,429 of NC_056737.1, read as the reverse complement.
TGACATAAGGGTAAGGAGGAGAAGGGACACCCTCTGTATTCAGGAGACACGATGGAAGGACACTGTAGCAAAGCCACTTTGCTTGGCATCCAGAGTCTACTACTCATGGTGAGAGCAGACTAGAAAGGGTGTGGATATTGTGGTGAGGGTGAAACTTCTTAAGACATTTGGAGATGTCATCAGAATTAATAACAGACTTATGACAATCAGTCTAAAGATGGGGGAGTGTTCATAACTACAGTCGATGCCTAATAACAGGGTTGTGATAGCAGAGAAAAGACTGCATTCAGACAGCAGTTGGACCTACTAGATAAGCCAGAACAACATGAGCTGGTATTGATAACAGGGACCTGAATGTACATAGTGGGAAAAATAGAACGTCATATAAAGACTGCATGGGTCCACATGGGTGGAGCAACAAGAATAAAGAAGGAGATGCCATTCCAGACTTCTGACTGACAAATGGCTTGATGGTGGCTAATACATAGTTCAGCAAGAGAGACAATCATAGAGACAATCATAAGGTCACATATATCAGTCGCTAACATGCAACTCAGGTAGACTTCTTACTAGTAAGAAAAGGGCAGTGGGATATAATCAGCAATTGCAAAGTCATTCCTACGAAAATGTCAGTCCCCAGCATAAACCACTGGTGGCCACAGTCAGCTACAAGCAGTAGTTAGAGATGACACTAAGGCCAACAGAGACTAGACTGAAGACCTGGATGTTGACTGGAGAGAAAGTACAAGCTTTCAAGGAAATACTGAAGACTCTAGCACCTCAGCTCTACTAGCTTTTTGAGATTGACTCAGTAGATGGCACAAATAAATTATATCAGGGTGCAAGGGAAAGACAGAAAGATAAAGAAGATATTCATCAGACACCCATCATAAGGGATGCCAGCAACAACCTGATCACCAGTCCACAGGACATCAAAGACAGATGAAAGAGTACTTCTAGCAGCTTCTGAATGAAGAAAATCCCACAGAAGCCAGCATGCTCCACGCAGCCTATGATGAGAGAAGAGAAGCCTACCATAGAAGCAGTAAGGATAATGAAGTCAGGGAAAACAGCAGGCTGAGATGAGGTTGCATCAGATATGATAAAAATTTGAGTGAGTTAGGGGATAAACGTCTCCAGGGACTTTTCGTGGCAGTATGGAGAGAAAGGTGTATCAAAGTTGCCTGGAGAATAAGCATTTGAGTGACAGCTTACAAAAATAAATGGGACATTCACAAATGTGGGCAGTATCACTACTACTATATCTGACAGGGCGATTGATAAACAGTAGAAAGTAAGATGGTAGATGAACAGTTTGGATTCAGATCAGGATTCAGCACAACTGACCTGACATTTGCAGATAGATGTGAAGATGTGAAGAAGATAGAAATGAGGAAAGAATCCAGCTGGGCATTCCTAGACTTAGGGAAGGAATATAACAAGGTCACAAGAAAGCTGATTTGGGCAGTCCTGCTATGATTTATAAGTTCCAGGAACACTGGCAGAATTAGTGCAGACTACTGAGAAGGACCTAGTGACACAAGTACAAACAGTATTCGGACTCATAGAGGGGTTCCCAGTGGGAGTGGGTGTGCATCACAGTTCATCTTCTGAACCCACTGCTCTTCCTATTGGTGATGAACTACATTTGCAAACAAGTCAGAGGTGACAGATCAAGCAAAGTTGCTGTATGCAGACAAAGTGACATTGCAGGCAGACTGAAGAAGAACTTCAGCAAATAATAGGAGACTAGAATGCAAAAGTGAAGGCACACAAGATGCGAGTGAGTACAGCTAAGACAGTTATAATGTCAGCAAATGGGGAAAGCAGAAAAAGTGAAAATAGTGGCACAGGTTAACAGCGTCGAGTATCTCAGAGCGGTGTTTGAAGTGAAGAGTCTGAACAGTCAAAGCTAGAAACAGAGGGGCTGCTGTCAACTGACACAGAGTTTCAGGGGTAGTGTTTGATAGAGGAATGCCAAACAAGCTGAAAACTGCAGTGTACAAAACAGTGGTGTGACCAGTAGTGCTGCACGATACAGAAACTTGGGCAGAGAAGGAAATGCAGCTGAGGAATCTAAAGGTGGTGAAGATGAAGTGCATGGGACAGCTGGTAGGATTTATACTAAGATGAAGAAATGATGACATCAGAGCAAAACCCAAGTAGCTTCAGTTACACAGAAGGTCAAAGAGAACAGATTATAGCTGCTCATGGACATGTGCAGGAATAGAGAAGACAATCTGGTGAAGAAGATTTGAAATAGACAGGAAGAAGGCAAGAGGGCATACAGGATAGAGATGGATGGACTGTGTGAGAGAAGACCAGTGACGGTCAAGCATGACTGTTGCAAAAGTGGGTTCCTATCATTTGTTCAAAGGTTTAAAACTTTGAATCACTAAAGGTCGACCTATAGTGATCGAAGTTTTAAAATCTCGAATCATATAATGGAGATCGCCATAGAGTGCGGGAAGGGAAGATTTCCCTTTACTCCACTGTAGTGTGATCTCGGAGTTGGTTTATTTAAGTAGTGGGAGGGGGTGCAGGGGGCCTTGCCCCCCTGCATAGAGCGTTTTTTTTTTGTTTTGGGCTTAACATTTTTTTTTGACATTCAAAGTATTAAAGGTTCGATCATTAAAATTCGAAGTTTAGTGATTCGAACTTTTAATACTTTGATATTATGATATAGACCCTGCAGAAGGTGACATTGAAGTGAGAAGAATGATAACAGTTGACACAATAACCAGATTCCATGCAAAAACTTGGGAAAAGGGGGTTAATGATGATGATGGTGGTGGTCATGATGATGTTTCTAAACTAGTATTTACTCTTTCACTGCCTTTGACTGATTTTGTACTAATACCCTGTGTTCCTGTGGAACTGTAATGTTACTATACCACCATTATTATCAGTAAAGATTACCTGCCTGAACCCAAGTGTTATGTTTCTAAACTAATATTTACTCTTGACTGCCTTTAACTGATTTTGTACTGACACCCTGTGCTCCTGTGGAACTGTAATGTTACTATACCACCATTATTATCAATAAAGATTACCTGCCTGAACCCAAATATTATGTTTCTAAACTAATATTTACTCTTTCACTGCCTTTGACTGATTTTGTACTGATACCCTGTGTTCCTGTGGAACTGTAATGTTACTATACCACCATTATTATCAATAAAGATTACCTGCCTGAACCCAAATATTATGTTTCTAAACTAGTATTTACTCTTTCACTGCCTTTGACTGATTTTGTACTGATACCCTGTGTTCCTGTGGAACTGTAATGTTACTATACCACCATTATTAGCAATAAAGATTACCTGCCTGAACCCAAATATTATGTATCTAAACTAATATTTACTCTTTCACTGCCTTTGACCGATTTTGTACTGATACCCTGTGTTCCTGTGGAACTGTAATGTTACTATACCACCATTATTATCAATAAAGATTACCTGCCTGAACCCAAATATTAAGTTTCTAAACTAGTATTTACTCTTTCACTGCCTTTGACTGATTTTGTACTGATACCCTGTGTTCCTGTAGAACTGTAATGTTACTATACCACCATTATTATCAATAAAGATTACCTGCCTGAACCCAAATATTATGTTTCTAAACTAGTATTTACTCTTTCACTGCCTTTGACTGATTTTGTACTGATACCATGTGTTCCTGTGGAGCTGTAATGTTACTATACCACCATTATTATCAATAAAGATTACCTGCCTGAACCCAAATATTATGTTTCTAAACTAGTATTTACTCTTTCACTGCCTTTGACTGATTTTGTACTGATACCATGTGTTCCTGTGGAGCTGTAATGTTACTATACCACCATTATTATCAATAAAGATTACCTGCCTGAACCCAAATATTATGTTTCTAAACTAGTATTTACTCTTTCACTGTCTTTGACTGATTTTGTACTGATACCCTGTGTTCCTGTGGAACTGTAATGTTACTATACCACCATTATTATCAATAAAGATTACCTGCCTGAACCCAAATATTATGTTTCTAAACTAGTATTTACTCTTTCACTGCCTTTGACTGATTTTGTACAGATACCCTGTGTTCCTGTGGAACTGTAATGTTACTATACCACCTTTATTATCAATAAAGATTACCTGCCTGAACCCAAATATTATGTTTCTAAACTAGTATTTACTCTTTCACTGCCTTTGACTGATTTTGTACTGATACCCTGTGTTCCTGTGAAACTGTAATGTTACTATACCACCATTATTATCAATAAAAATTACCTGCCTGAACCCAAATATTATGTTTCTAAACTAATATTTACTCTTTCACTGCCTTTGACTGATTTTGTACTGATACCCTGTGTTCCTGTGGAACTGTAATGTTACTATACCACCATTATTATCAATAAAGATTACCTGCCTGAACCCAAATATTATGTTTCTAAACTAGTATTTACTCTTTCACTGCCTTTGACTGATTTTGTACTGATACCCTGTGTTCCTGTGAAACTATAATGTTATTATACCACCACTATTATCAATAAAGATTACCTGCCTGAACCCAAATATTATGTTTCTAAACTAGTATTTACTCTTTCACTGCTCTTTGACTGATTTTGTACTGATACCCTGTGTTCCTGTGGAACTGTAATGTTACTATACCGCCATTATTATCAATAAAGATTACCTGCCTGAACCCAAATATTATGTATCTAAAGTAGTAATTACTCTTTCACTGCTCTTTGACTGATTTTGTACTGATACCCTGTGTTCCTGTGGAACTGTAATGTTATTATACCACCACTATTATCAATAAAGATTACCTGCCTGAACCCAAATATTATGTTTCTAAACTAGTATTTACTCTTTCACTGCTCTTTGACTGATTTTGTACTGATACCCTGTGTTCCTGTGGAACTGTAATGTTACTATACCGCCATTATTATCAATAAAGATTACCTGCCTGAACCCAAATATTATGTATCTAAAGTAGTATTTACTCTTTCACTGCTCTTTGACTGATTTTGTACTGATACCCTGTGTTCCTGTGGAACTGTAATGTTACTATACCACCATTATTATCAATAAAGATTACCTGCCTGAACCCAAATATTATGTTTCTAAACTAATATTCACTCTTTCACTGCCTTTGACTGATTTTGTACTGATACCCTGTGTTCCTGTGGAACTGTAATGTTTCTATACCACCATTATTATCAATAAAGATTACCTGCCTGAACCCAAATATTATGCTTCGAAACTAGTATTTACTCTTTCACTGCTCTTTGACTGATTTTGTACTGATACCCTGTGTTCCTGTGGAACTGTAATGTTAGTATACCACCATTATTATCAATAAAGATTACCTGCCTGAACCCAGATATTATGTTTCTAAACTAGTATTTACTCTTTCACTGCTCTTTGACTGATTTTGTACTGATATCCTGTGTTCCTGTGGAACTGTAATGTTAGTATACCACCATTATTATCAATAAAGATTACCTGCCTGAACTCAAATATTATGTTTCTAAACTAGTATTTACTCTTTTGCTGATAATGTGTTTTGACTATCTGTCTTCCCATTTATGTTTGGTTAGTCAGTACCTAGTACAGCATAAATATCTTGATTTTTGTAGTGTACAATGTGTTCTTACTTCTGTAAAATGCAGTAAAATATTGTTTAAAAAGCTGACATGCAGAATGACACAAAAAATGTGGGGGGCCTGACCTCTGAGTTAGTTCACAGTTGCAGTGTTGGCCTGCTTATTCCACCTCTGAGGAAACACCTTCACAAGGCAAGTACAAAACCTGTATACTGAATTCATGTTTGTGAGCGTTTATTGTGTCTGCTTTTCGCACTAATCATTTTTGTCACTCCTGATATGAACTACAAAGCATTAAGTCTGTGAGCTAAATTCTTATCTGAGTCCAGTATGAACTTGAGCAATTTAGATTATGTACTTCCTGAAGTAACAGATCAAAGCTGCACCAAGACATAAAAGAAACAAACCATCAAAGAAAGAAAATAAATACAACTGGCAATAATCCAAAGAGAGCAAACAATCGGGATGGTGAAAGTGTTATTTAAAAGATGAACAGGATACCAGAGTGGGCATTATTTTATAAAACCATCAAGTACAAAGGATTCTAATTGTCTGGATGTGTATGTTTAATGTTTTCTGTTGTGTGGTGAATGCTCTTTGCTAATGGAATTAAACAGCCAATGATCTTTGCTGCTGATACATATTAAGAGTGAGGATATCTTCATTTATGTTAACAACAGTAAGATCATTTTCATCACTTTTTATCACTATGTAGCCATGCGCATGGCAGTTGCAATAATACACCAGATTCCAGAAAGGAAAAGGGTATTAGTTTATCTAGTCAGCCTAAGTGCTGTAGTCAACCTAAGGCAGATGTCCTTCATACCTCACTATTAATCATGAGCTACCTTGATACTGGAACTATCTTATAATCTAACACCATTTCAGCTAACCTATTAAAACCCCTCCTTTATCTGATTATCATGCCTCCTCCTCCAGTTCTATCCTTCCCTTCCAAGGTAATAACTTCAGGGCCTTTTTGTGCTATTGATGTTTTGCTGTGATACCTTTAATTGCATATACTGCCCAAGGATTGCTGTTTCCCAGATGTAATGCCAAATGTATTGTATTAAATCTGCACCACTATAACCAAATGATATGCAATAGTTAGAGATTAAACTCCATAAATAGTTAACATCGACTAATATGCAGGCAGCAATTCAGCTTAAGAGCATACCTTGTGTTATGACCAACTGAACAACACCAAAATCAACACAGTTTTCATTTTAATCATAAGTCCAAGCCTCTGAGATTATTTCAAATTCATGTTTTAAATATATTCCAAGAATAAGTATCGTTTTCATTCAAAACCAAGGAAAAAACAGATGTGTCTCTACAGCAATCACAGTCAATAAATATATGGAGTTTCAAACACTAGTAACTACAGCAAAGTTTCTTATATGTTTACAGTTTGAGATCTCGAAATGAAAGCGACATGAGCTGCAGAATATGCCGCAATATGAAAACGCTCTGGCTGAAGACAGAGTGAGATGTAAAATGGAGTTTTGCTTGTGGCTCAGAATCAAAGTGAATTAGCAGGTATTCTGAAGTGATATTTTTTCCATGGTTGTGGAAAAAAAAATTTTTCTCATTTCCACTTATTTTACTTTCTGTGATGGTTTCTTCAGGGCTGTGAGTGATACTATTTTTAAGTTTGGAAGAAGCAAGAAGTAGCAATCATTTATTACGTCAGAGAAGGACTGGAAATAAGTTACAGGCTGGGAAGCAGAGACAACTTCATACTTTCTTATTTTTCTTAATATCATAAACATGGAAGCATGGAAGAAAATAACTGTTGTATTAATTCAATCAGTAATGAATAAGAAAAAAGAAGGAAAAAATGTAAGTGATACAAAATGAAGGATTAGTGATTATTTTATTCTAAACACACACACACACACACACACACACACACACACACACACACACACACACACACACACACACACACACACACACACAAACAGATCTACAAACATCTTTTGGTGTCCCAGGTTTCAGACAATCAAATTTGGGAAATAATGGACAGTACATTTCTTAAACGTTACATTTCAAACTTTTGCAATATATTTAAATATAAAGAGTTCTGGGAAGAGTTAACAACTGACCAGTAGGTTTTTACCACACAGCGTATGTAAAAGCAACCTCAAAGACAATATATTCATATATTTGATAATAAGACTTGTGCATGGACCATTTTCATTCTTGAACTGGGGACATGTCAGTATCAAAACCCCCCCCAAAAAACAGCACCGGTGAGTTAAACAATATCAAGTATACTAGGCATCATATCGAAGTCTAAGTAATCAGTGAGACAAAAGTTGCAGAAGTTACATGATGTATAGACATAGTAAGTAACTCTAAACCTGAGTAAATAAGTAAGAATTTTGAAATAAAAAAATAATTAATACTATCATTTTAAGAAAAAGTAGTTGTTTCTAAGTGCTAACATTCAGCACAGTATTTATTAATTATTTATTTCTCTTTGTTTACCAGGAAGTCCGATTGGGTAATACCCATTTTCATCAGGGGCCAGGGGAGAAAACTTCTGTTTGTTTACATTGCATTATACCTAGTTCCAGTTAAACACAGAGTTGTTACATTTTTATTTACATTTATACACACACAGTAGTTACATTTATACATTATAAGATTTTACAGAGGTAGAAGTTATTAAAAGAGAAAGCTAACATGCAACTTAGTGAACTGTAGAGGCAGCAGTTATGTATAAAACTTGTTTGTCAATTCAGTGAGAGATTGAGAGTATTCTGTTTAAAAAGTATATTGTATAGTGAGCACAAAGTCTTTACCTGGTGATGAGCATGTGCAGGACCAGGAATGGTCAAGATGTTGTTTAAGCAGTGGTTTAAAACTATTGAGTTTGCTGGAAAGGTTAATTTGTGTGGGGATACTGTTCCAGATTTAGCAACGTACTGGAAGTACAGTGAATCTTCTGCAACATTATTTGACTTATTTGTGAGTAGTACAAATTTGTTACTAGAACAGAGGTCCCTTGCTGGACAGTAGGTCACTTACAGTACCCACATGAATTTAATCTTTATAGATCCATATCTTTGACATTCAATGAGCAGAACACTCTACACCATGTCTGAGTCTTTAACTCTGTCAAAGAACTGCAAATTCAGTAAAGTTAAAGTCATGCACACACACACACACACACACACACACACACACACACACACACACACACACACGCGCAAACGTGTACTTGCACATACATATACAAACATACCATATACATACATACAATTATTACAAAAAAATGAGTCAGGAACAGTGTACCAAAAACAACTATAAAAATGTAAAATACACTGCTGCAGCCAGATCTAAATTTAATATTATATATATATATATATATATATATATATATATATATATATATATATATATATATATAATATTATAGATTTAAATATAATTTCAAAATACTGAAATACCGAATTTCAGTATTTTGAAATCATAAAGTCGAACACGCATAATACCGACAGCACACAATCGCGAAGCACACAATCACGAACACATACAAACTATACACCACAAAACACATACATTGTCCAACCCACACTACAACAAACAAAACACACACAAATACAAAAAACACAAACAAACAAACCTCCACTACATGTAGGCAGGGGGGCAAGCCACCCTGCACCCCCCACACCCCCTTACTTATATATACTAACTCCGAGATCGCACAGACACAAAAAGGAAACACACACCCACACATTTCACAGTCCCTCGCACACACACAAACATCACACATATACATACATCCACACATTCAGACACACTCAAACTCCCACACATAACCCTTACAAAACACTCACGTACCTTCAATTGCACCTACATCCATACACGATACACTCCCAACACTGCACGCCACGCATCAGTTATAACTGCAAATTCGAGATATTCGAATTTGCGATTATGCACTTTCACGATTTTCAGTTTTTGACTTTATGATTTCGAAATACTGACATTAGGTATTTCAGTATTTCGAAATTATAAAGTGAACCCATAAATATATATATATATATATATATATATATATATATATATAATAGTACAGTTTGGAAGGGAAAAAACACCTACCACACTAAATACAGCATTTCATTTTTGTCACAGGGTAGCATGCTATATGATTTTATTAACTAGACTTACAGCTCAGAGATTTTTTCTTCTACTTAGCGTTTTGTATGTCTGTAATTCCCCCCTTGCCCCAACATATGTACTCAGAGGAATCACCTATACTGAAATGAGTGCATTACATCTATAGGATATCAGGTTGCCTAGAATTTGATCACCCACAAAATATGATATCTGAAAACAGCTCATACTGTTTTATTTACCCTAAACACCCAGCTATCCAATACAGTCTAAAGAGATATATCCCATTTCATAAACTAAGAACAAACTCATACCTGACTGTAACTCCTTTATTTAACAATCACTGTGGTAGATCTATGTTTGCCTTTGTAGTTGTAAGCTCTCAAAAGTGTTCTACTGTCTGTTCATCAAATCAGTGCCTAATACCAGTTCAGAAAGAATCTCACTATACATTCACCTAAATCATAAAGTTGTAACTGTGCTATAGGTGTTTATTAGCCCAGTTCACAATGCCTACACACAGCTATAGACTACCCAACATTACTTCTGTGTAGCTGAAACAGTAATATGCTATATACTTTAGAATAAAATATTAATTTTCTAATCTTGTTTTGCAAGTACTTTGACCTTACTAAAATACAGTGTACAGAAATGTATGTGACTTTACATAGTGTAAATCAGAGCATTTCTGTCTTCAGTACACTGTGTAGTAATAATAATAATAATAATAATAATGATGATGATGATAAAAGTAATAATAATCATCATCATCATCATCATATCAACTCTATTTATTAGCCAGATGAGTAATCCGATGTCTGCTTAAGTGACTTCCTCAGAGTAAAACAGTAAAACAGATGGACGTTTTGGGAATCAAACTCAGGACTGCTTGAGAGAATAAATCTAGTACAATATAGTCTTAAGCCTCTGCTCCAGGCTGCCATACTGCTGCTTTAATCCATACCAGTCATATACCATTTTATCCAGATTTTCTTTCTGGGGATTATTTGAAAAAAATGGGATCATGGCCACCTAGGAATTCCAGGTCAAAGAATGTAAATATGCATTTGTGCTTATATATGTATATCTTAATTAACAAATGTAGTAGGTCAGGCTATTGACTCATGGAGGTGTACAGCACATTTCCTAACTATGAGTGATGTTTATGTGCGGTCTGAAAAGTAAATAGCCCAGTGTTGGTAACGTCTGTTGGACGTTTGGCTTTTTAGTTATTTTTTAGATATTAGTAGTATCAATGTCTTGGCATGTAGCACTCTTGTTGTGGATGTTGGAAGATCACATGATGCTTTTCTTCCCACATCAGGTAATTGGATTTATTTTTCAGTATTGGACCTACAGTGCAGAATAAGAGGGTGCTGAGTTTCAGACTGTGTTGTCCTTCAGATGAGATATACTGAACTGAAGCTACATCTCCCTAAGTTGTTGGTATCTTAGGTGGATGCAAAAGATCTAGTAGTAGTCATTGAAATGAGGAGGGGCTTTATTTATTTAAAATTCAAAAACTACATACCATAAAACACTTTTCTTTATATATTTAAGTGAATTCAAATGAATTCAAAATGATTTAAATGTAAACAATAATACATTTCCCATTTTATCCCCCCACTTTTTGCCTCAGAACACCATGTTCATGTTTTACAACAATTCTTTACAAGTACCATTCTGAGTATTCCACAAAGCTCCAAATAATACTATATCAGCAATCTTTCTTCATTTTTTATAATATTGTCATATTTTTGGGTCTATATTAGTTCGCTGAAAAACCTTTCCAGCAAACACAAGTTCGTATACCCCTATTCAACAAAATTCACAACAAATACTTGCCCTTGCAACTCAATGGACCCAAATCTAGCTAACCCAATCCCACCCATGTGGAGGTGTGCACCCCCACACACCTCCTAACTAATATACCAACTCCAAGATCACACTACAATAGAGAAAAGAGCAAAGTTGTGTAGTTGGCCAACTATGTCTTTCCCCTGTAAGTATTCAGCAAATTGCAGAAGTGATTTTTGTTGAATACGGGTCGAAGATGTAGCATTCGCTGGAAAGGGTTTCCAGAGAACTGATATAGACCCCATATTTTCATACACAATTCTATTAATATCTATATTAAAACATTCAGATTTATATTCTAACTTAAAATTTTCCCAAATTACATTCACTCTCCCACGCTCAGTAGGAGCATGCTCAGTAATTTCTTCAGCATTACAGACTGCACAGAATCTTTCATAAAGTTGTTGAACTTTCAGCTAACCTTTAACTGGCAATTTTTAACAATAATCTCTACAGAAATCTGTTGTCTCAAATTTCTTAAAATCTTATCTGTGTCTCTTTCAGAGCATATTTTAGAATTGTTTCATGCCACATTTTTCTTTTTGCATAACCTTGCTTTATTTGCTTATGTATTCATTGATTTCCATATTATCATACATAATTTCCCCCCACTTCTTATATATTTTAATACTTCTTCATAGTTTTTCCAAAGCATATACCCTACTTAATTTAGATTTTTCTTTCCTTCCTCTATATTACCCAAGATAAGTGCATTGAAGTTAAGAATGCTACAGCTTGTCTTAATCCTAGTGTATAATTTCTTCAATAAAGCACACTTCTCTTAACTGGGTTTAAGAGAGATTCCCAGATATTTTACCTTACTCAATACATGAGAATGTATCGCACACTTTTTTATATAGGAGCAGTAGCTGGCTAAATTGGTGTCTTGGGCAGTCTCAGGACTAGCATTCCTTCAAAATAAGATGAGGTAAAAAAAACTCCTCTCTCCAAAGATAAAAAAGTTAAACATAAAAAGCTCTTCTTGTTCATTCTGTCTGCTACACTCCAGTAGTGCAATTTTCATTCAGCTCAATTAAACAGCTGCGTAACTGTTACTGTTTAAATGAATAGCTGGAATGTCAAATTGTGATCCTCACAGAATGCAAACAATGCATTGTCAGTGCACCACATTTGCCTTACTGATATCTGCATAACTGTTACTGTTTAAATGAATAACTGGAATGTCAAATTGTGATCCTCACAGAATGCAAACAATGCATTGTCAATACTCCACATCTGCCTTACTGATAAGTGCATAACTGCTACTGTTTAAATGAATAACTAGAATGTCAAATTGTGATCCTCACAGAATGCAAACAATGCATTGTCAGTGCACCACATCTGCCTTACTAATCAAATTAGCTGATTAGTTTGTGTCCCCTAAAAGCCTAAGCTTGGGGCAGCCCCCTTACCCTCTGTTTTTATTATATGTCATAGAAAGGACTTTCACACGCCAGCAGATGTATTGACTTCTTCCGATAATACCTTTCATTACTCATCTTCTACTTCCTTTTCCGAAAATGTAATTCATATAAAACCTTGCCGAATTTTCCATAGTCAGAATGAATAACACCTCAGGTCTCCCGTAAAAGTGAACATTAGCCTAATGGAACTACATAAATTTATATATATATATATATATATATATATATATATATATATATATATATGGGTTCCATACACTAGATCAAATTTTCACTAATTCGAAATAGTGCATGGAAGGCTCACTGTAGCGAAAGTGCACTTAATCGAAAGTGCACTTACGCGAAGTTCAGTACAATGAACGGGTATTGTACTGAACTTCCATGCAGTACTCATGAACCTTAGGGTTAGGGCACGGTTCATACAAAGGGGATAGCCCGTAGGGCTATCCTCTTATCATGACCCATGCCCTAACCCTAAGGTCCATGATGACTGCAGCGCAGTGAAGGACATAGCAATGTCCTCCACTATGGTGAGATAGTCACGAACCTTAGGGTTAGGGCATGGGTTAGGGTAAGGGGATAGCTTTACTAACTATCCCCTTACCCTAACCTGTGTCCTAACCCTAAGGTCCATGACTATCACACCATAATGGAGGACATAGCTTGTTTTTTATGTCCTCCGCTGTGCTGCGGTGTTTTCAGTGAAGTGCACTTACGCAAAAGTTCACTTTCGTTAAAGTGAATTTTCACAGAAGTGAGGCTTCCTATTACAAGTTCGAAGTAGTGAACTTTCGTTCCTGTAATAGGAATCCATATATATATATATATATATATATATATATATATATATATATATATATATATATATATATATTCTTTGTGTAACAGAGTAAACTCATGGCAGGTATTTATTTATCAATATTGCTAGGATAGAAAGTGTGTCATTATGTCTTATTCAATCTTCTTCTGTAATTGCAGTTCTGTGTTTACTCTTAATTGTGATTCTTTACAGATTTTAAAGTCCAGGCTTCCTCTAACAGTGATTCAATGGTTACTTATGGCCAGTTTACGTAAAATACTTGCTTGCAAAACCAGACATTTGACTTCTAATGTTGATCTCAGTAGGTTTTGTTTACTTGCCTTTACAAATTTGAAGGTTGTGTATGTTACACCAAAAACCTTTTCCTTTACCTTGACGAAAGACATTTTCTTTTCGCTGTATTATCTGCTCAAGCTTTGTGATACTTGTGATATGCTTTCTTTTCATACCACATCGCTCTAACTTGAACACATGCATGCAGTTTCAGACAAACACTGGTGTGCTATTATAGTCTCCTGAATACATTTGGAGTAAGGGTTCTTGTACATTATATTTTAATTTCAGTTTTATTATGCTTTAAGATGCAATGTTTCTGCCTCATTACATTTTTAGCATAATTTTGCCCATTTTATTTCATGTTTTAAAGACCTGATTAATATTATTCCATGAGGTATCACAGACAATAGATCCAGTATCATAAGATATTTCCTAAAGTTTGACGTGTTTTTGACTTATTTACCTAGAACTGGTTTGGCCTACAGTCGTAATTTCATTAAAAAATAGTTTTGTTTACAGTATGTCTAATTATTTCCTGAGTCTCCACACAGCATTATTTGTTTTCTATTAACTTCTGTGTTGTCCTTCTTTGAAAGACAGTGTCAAAATACCTTGTCATGCTGCAACTTAAAAAAGTTATCATTCTCAGAAGTGCTGTGCATCCAGGTTATACTGTATCTGTTTTTTTTTTAATATTCATTAGTTGCTTGAGTTCATCTCTTCTTCTTATAGTCAGCTAGAATCAGCCTTGTACTTTTCTGGTAGCTCATATTAATGCTTTGCTTCTGTTCATTTTGCTAGTGCAGTGTACGTGCTCTAGAGAAATTCTTATTTCCCCTTAGAAAATATACTTAAATGTATTCACTTTTCAGTACCACAAAGATATAACTCCTACTGAATCATTTAAGTGTTTACTAAAATCACAGTGCTAAAAGGGCAATTTGTTTCGGTCACAAACACATTGACACTTCCATTCTTATGCTGTTTCTGTTTAGAGAATCACTGTGTTCCATCTTCATGCAGTCAAGAAAAGCTCAAGTGATTAATGATTCTGTAAAATTTTACTGTCTCTTCATATATCTTACTTGCTGATGTTTTCTGTTCTGCTGAGCCACAAGGCATACATTATTTTAACTCCACTAAAAGTCAGTAGTGCAGAGTGTGATTATCTTCCTTCTCTTCATCTTCATCATCTTCATCATCATTATCATTATCAAAATCATGCAATTCATCTGCCACATGACACCGTTCAGTGTTTCAGTATAAATCCCACCCAACCTTCCAGTGACTCATCATGAAAACATTTATTTCCCAGCGAGAGTACAGTCTAAGATTTGTCATTATTTGTCTGCGTGAGTACACTGTAGCCTTGATCTGGAGATGCATAGATACTATTTTTTCTATTCTGTCTCTGTATTTTCAGAATAAAGCCCCCCCCCCCCCCAGAAAAATAGAAAAAAAGACAGTATTGAGTTCTGGGCATCTACTGGATGATAGAGGGGTGCTATGCTTTTACTTTCACATGTCATTAGATGGCCCTCAACCTCTTACATATAACTGGCTCTGTTAAAGGCTACATACCCTGACTGCTTGACACACTAATTATAAATTTAAAAATGCATTTTATTACATGACCTGGCTATAAAAAAAAAACATACATTATGTTTCATAATTTTGCATGCATGTTTTCAAGTTTTGCATGAACTGCAGGTGAATGTATGTCCTAACATTAATCTTCTTAAAGAACTTTCAAAGGGCATCATATTTCTTAAGAAAACTAGTAGATATGGATCTACAAACACTTACATTAAGGACCTAAATCTATACCGACAAATAAATAAGACTGGCTGAAAAGATAAGATTCTAACTGAATGTACTTCCAACCTAGGGATTAAGTTATCACACTAAGGCTAGTCTTATTGCTTGGATGGGTAGACACAAATTTACCCCAGGGTTATCCAGTATGACTTTGCTCAATTTGAGAGGTGAGCACTACTGAGTGCAAAAGGGTATTAAGAACTTTTCAATGTATCACCTTATTGGTATGTGCGGTTAGACATCTTATGGTCACCCATGGCTGCTTTTCGTTCATAGTACTGTTGTTATGTAAAAAAGGCAGTTTCTGGAAACCCTGCTAATCAAAACATAGACATTGACTTCAGAGGTTTACAATTAAATACACAAAGTCACTGCTGTCAACTGGCATGCAGTCGAAAGGCAGTTTTCAAAGGGACAGAATGCTAACTCAGAATACATTGACTACACTACACTACACTACACTACAAGGAATGGATAGTGTAGTCAGAGTATCTGAATTCGGCATTGTGCACCAAGGTCAAGCTTCAGCGAGGAACAGGGGTTTAGCCCATTTCCTCACTGTAGTGTGATCTCGGAGTTGGTATATATATATATATATATATATATATATATATATATATATATATATATATATATATATATATCTGTTGCAGGGGTGTTGGGGATGCATGGGGGGGCTTGCCTACTGCAAAATAGTAAAATACACATTCCATTGACTATGGAATGTCATGGTACATGAAGGTGCATAGCATGGGTGACTGACGTCTGCTATATTGAATACATCAAACTATGGGTGTTGATGTATTCAGTTTTGACCTGGCCAGAACTTTGCTGTTCCGGATTCAAGATTTCGGGTCGACCATGTGACCAGTTGAGCCATGCAGTTTCCAGGTTTCAGTAGTAAACTGTCTTCAGATTTATTATACACATACCATATATATATATATATATATATATATATATAGTATAAACCTGTAATACCGTCCAATAAGTCACCAGCCCACAAATAAACTGTTTATTTCTGAAGACTTCATTGCTACTTTCATCTTCTTTCTGACCTAGTTAAAGTGCATAAGACTATCAGCCATTAATCTAAAAAGGACAGAGTTTCCAGTGCTTTAATAACACCCCCCTAGCCAAGGGATGGATAAGTCCTACAGACTTAGACCTATCTAAAGAAACTAAAAATATAACAAAAAGAACACACATATAATTTATTTGATGATCAAAAAGCGGTTTGCAATAGAGAAGTGCATTGTAGAAGACATCATGACATGTCATGCATGATAAAACCAAACTTTACAGATCACCAAAGATAAACTACCAAATGTCAGCCTGAAATGTGAGCGGTGGGTACAGCATATGCCGTTTTAATACAGTGACCAACAGCAGCAATCAGGCCAGTTTCTGTTAAAGTCATTCATTCTGATCTGAGCGAATGGTTCATAGTCACTGATTGATTTCTGGTAGAATAAAAGTAAAAATAATCAATTTAGTAATAGACCAATACACTACTAATGTTTCTTTAGGAATGGCTGAAGTTTTAAAATGTTAAAAAAATGCAGTAAGTCTGAAATGTGTTTTTGGTATAGCAGGTTAGCATAGGAGATGCTGTAAGCAAAACTGTCATAGCGTACTAAGAGTTATTTACCTTACTGATGGTCATGCCATATACAGATTTTGCATACAGAACAATCTCTGATTTCACCTTAAAGCTTTAGTATTAGATTTAAGCAACTTTATACTGTTCTTTTCAGAGCAATTGTGTCCATCTGCTGAAATCTTACATGCCTCGATACAAAACACAGTTCAAAAAACAATGATTTATTATTTTGAATTCCAAATATTTAAAAAAAGAGATCATGGTGTACATTAGCTAATGGGGGTACCGAAGTTTGTTCCCTGCTGCCTGTTGCCTTTTTATGTTATTAAATATGAAAGAGAGCTAGAGGCTATATTACGAGAAAATGTTACACAAGGCTGGTCTTTTCTATATTTCTAGTTCCCCTTGTTTGCACGGTTAAAAAGTTACACTGCATTAACAGACAATATTGCCCTCTAGTGGTGACATCATACTTTTTGGAGTAGATAGACGATCAAATAAAATATTTACTACCTGAAAAATGTCAAACAAATGTGATTTGGGATTATGGTTTCACAATTATTTGCTATATATATCAGATATCATTTATTTAAACTTGTAAGAAAAGAAACAACAACAAAAGTATTCATTCTCTTAGGAAAAAAACAAATGGTCAAGTAATAACATTTCCAGAAGTTAATGGCCCAATAAAATACAGCTATTTAATGAAACCATTAATTGCACAGAAAAAAACAATGTTTTGACTATGCATTTTAACTAGCACATTATGATATTATATTACATATATTTGAAACATTTCATTATAAATGTTGGCTGTTCTGGCATTCAAACCTTCCACGAGATGTTCTATATTCATGCAGTATATCTGACAGAAATGCTGCAATGCAGCATAAGCTGTAATTTTGTCCATTATAAATGCACAGACACTGTTCCATTATCAGCAGTGATCAGCAGTAGGCTGGGTATCAGCACAGTTTGCAGGGATCAGACATCATTATTCTCCTTCTTTTACATACTATTTGGCAAAAAATTGTATAACAACCACAAAAGAGATATGTTTCTATAGGTTCATAGGTACATAATAGGTAAGTTGTCTGCAGACCTTTTCAAACCTAGCCAAAAATACCTATTCAAAATTTCCCTCTAACCTCAAGGAGTGCAACGTGACATTGACTGGGAGAGAATTTGAGGCTTCCCATCCAGTTATCTAGGTAAGCTTTGAAGGTGGCAAGGGTTGGGAGCTACTCTGCCTGACATGTAGTGGAAGTTTGTTCCTGAGTTGAGGGATTCATTGGGATCTGAATCTGGCACATCAACAAGGCTTATTTATCTGCTGATGAAGGTTTAGTTCCTTAAACTGAGTATTTGATAAACCATTAGTTCTGTGAAGGAATAAGAAATCAAATAGGATTGGATCTTTCATGGCACAAAAGGCTAGACATAGCTCTCCATGGTCTCTGTAAGAGACTGAGCAAACAGAAAGGGCTACCAGTCTCTCTTGATAACTAAGGGCTTTGAGGTCACAGATCTTTTTAAGTTATGAATTTCTGAGGTTTTTCAAGTTGTGTAATATGTTTAAACAAATGCATGCCAAAAGGTATATTATATTCAATAAAGGATCTGATAAGATATGAGTAAAGGGGAATTAAGGATTCTTTGGATCTAGTGGAGATGCCTTTGGAAATTAGATGGGACAGATAAAAGGTTTTGCAAACTACTGAGGAGATGTGATGGTCAAATGATAAGGAATTATCAACAGTATCCAAATCCCTTACAGCACTGTCTGACTGGAGGGATGCATCTCCAATATGGTAAGGAAAACTGTTTTGTTTACCAAAATGAACTGAGCTACATATTTTTACATTTAATTAGAGGACATTGTCCTTGCACCAATTGTTAACATGGTCTAAACCTTGTTGGAGCAATTGTGAGTCAGTTTAAGATCAAATAACACATCTATATTACAGTAATCTGCAAACTTAGTTAACCACAGGCCAAAAGTGTTGGCCTGAAGATCTGAAAAATATACAAGAAAATAATGAGCCAGCAACCGTATGCTGTAACAAATATAAAAATATATTTATTGAATTACATAAAAAAGAAAAAAAAAAGAACAGACCGGTTTCGGCTAGAATAATTTCATAGCCTTCATCAGTGTTAAAGACAAAAGCATTCATTTGTTCCTTTTATACAATAGTATAGATTAATTACATACTGTGATTGGTTATCTCATAAATATTCATTTAATCCCAGTGGGAAAAGTCCACCCAGTTTGATGATCCATTTTTTCTCCTTAATATCCAAAATGGAGTGCCATCCTGCTTTGTTTGATCTGTCACCCAAAATTTTGTCAATAATCATAAAATTGAATGATGCTGTGGGGTGTTTGGTAGTGTGTTTATGGCAAGCATTACTAGTTCTTCTATGTTTAATATCACTTAGATGTTCAGAGATCCGCAATCTAAGTGGCATGGATGTCTGTCCTACATTTCTTGGATTTTGTCTTTTGGAGCTGTGCATTCACCTACATGCAGGGACCTTTTTGAACTGAGAAATATACATCAAATAGGAGAGGGCCCAAAACTGAGCCCTGTGGTACACCATTGGTAACTGTTTTGCTTTCAGAAGTGGCACCTGCTACTCTAACCACATGGGTTCTGTTAGACAATCATTTAGCTATCCATTGGACAATATAAGGATTTATATTCCGATTACAAGCCTATCAATAGTGATCGCAGGGGGAATAGTGTCAAAGGCCATGGCCATGTCTAGATATGCTGTATGTACTGCATCATCACTACACACAGTTTCAGTTACTTTTTCAAATAAATTAGTGAGGTTAAAAGGTCAAAGTTTTATAAAGCCAAATTGATGAAGGTCAAGGGTTGAGAGACTGTCAATGTCCAGATTAATGCACTCTGAGATAATGGACTCCATAGCTTTTTATATGAGGCTAGTGAGACTATCGCATCTGAAATTACCAGGTTCCATAGATGGGCCACCCTTGTGTAATTGCATTAAATAGCTGTTTCCCAGGCTTCAGCAATGTAATGAGTGGAGAGTCTTAGATTAAAGAGTTTATGTAGGGGTTCAGAAAGGCCATATTTGACACTGATAATCAGACAACCTGGTACATTGTCAGGGCCCATGGTTGAAGTATTCTTATTTTTTTGAAAGGACTGAAATAACTTGTTCCATGGTAATTAATGGGGGTGGCTAGGATTGTGGAACCTGTTAGATAGCGATAACTGTGGGTGGAGTAAAATTTGTGCTAAATTTGCTAACTAGGATATTAACTATATCCTTTGGGTCAGAGAGTGTTAATTGTGGACTAGCTTTGAACATTGTTGGGTGTTTGTTCTTAACCTCCTGATATAGTTAAATAAAGATTTGCAGTTAGTTTTGGTTTTAGTGGCTATTTTAAGTTCATACTCAGCTTTTGAGCTTCCTAAGGCTTCCCTTAAACTGTTAATTTGTTTGCTTAACTGTGATTTTAAGGCAGGACAAAAGAGACCTCTTATAATCATTATGCAATTGTTTTCTGTTGTTATATAATTTATTTATCTGGGATTTCCACCCCAGGGGAGCCATTTTTAAACTTCTCATTATAGTTGTTGTGGATAGGGACTGTCTTACCAATAAAACTATTCATGTGGGAGTAGAAGTGAGAGACACAGGGAGAAGGTTTAGCATCAGGATCCTAAAGAGGAGGATTTCAGTAGAATTTATTTAAGTCAGCAAGCAAATGAAGAAGGTTTGCTTTTGAGAAGTCCCTAAACACGGGGCTATTTACAGGGCAAGTACCACCACTTTTGAAGTAAAAGGTCAATAATTTACAGTCTGATTTAACACGCTATGATGATACATATGGAGCTATGCAAGAAGTGGCCAAATTTGTGAGGACTAGATCCAGAATATCAGGGCCCCTTAATAGGATGGTTAATGATTTGTGAAGCAGGCTTACCATTTATAATGTCAAGGAAGCACAGGGCATGCCAACCAATGGCAGTGTATTTCATCCAGTTTATTGATAGATAGTTCAAGTCCCCTAGTAGAAAGGTCTTGGTTTAATGGGAATTTTAGCTAATGTGTTGAAATAGCTATCATGTCCAGAAGGGGGGATAGGGAGTGTTCTATAGCTAGCTATGATGTGGTAACTTTAGGGTGATTTGGACTTGTAGAAGTTTACATGTGGTGTCCCAAGAAATCTGTTGTGAGGTGATGATAACCTTGACAAATAGTGATACTCCCCTACAATTGTCAGTGGGCCTGAAAACAAGATAGGTATTCTACCCAAGAATAGAAGGAGTGCTTTCATTGCTCTGAAACCATGTTTCTGTAACCATACATAGATGAATGTGTTCAGGTTGCAGGAAAACCTCAGGTTTGGGCATTTTTTTCTTATGACTTCTGGCACTGAGTAGAGCCACGTTAATGAGTTACAAATTAAAATTTACTAGGTTGGAATGTCCATCAGAGGGACTCTGCATAAAAAGGCACTATGGGGACAGCAAAGGTTTTAGCTACAATGCAAAAGTCTTGGCAAAAGAAGTGAAGGCCATCCCTGACAAAGCAGAAAGACTTGTTAGCCATCTCATCATAAGTTGACACATACTGGATACCGCCCTAGAATGACACCATCTACAGAGCTAGTTATTAAATCCAATTATGTTGTCTTTGAATCTGCTCATCATTCTGGGTGATTGCACAATACCACTCAAGGCCAGTGTATTTCCTGCCTCAGACACATGGATAGCATGCTTAGGCATATCTTTCTGCATTTCCTCACAATATAGTTAACAGTGGTCAGACAACTGCAATAACTAAAATTATTTTCTTATAAAGGTGAACGGATTCTTATAGTACTCAGTCATCATCTATATTTATAATAGGTTCATAGCTGTATACTACAGGGATCTTTTTCAGCCTAGCCATGCATCCCAAACATATCTGACACATTTAGGGACCGTAAGATTATTCTAAGAGCTACATGTAAGCTAGGGCTTGGGTAGTCATTAGGGAAATTATATTTAGTGAACTAATAGTATTATATACTTATAATTTGACAGGAGTTTTCCTGCAGGATACACTTATGTGCTAAAATGAAATCCTATGCCTCAACCCATATATATATATATATATATATATATA
Source organism: Protopterus annectens (assembly GCF_019279795.1). Classification (NCBI taxonomy): domain Eukaryota; kingdom Metazoa; phylum Chordata; order Ceratodontiformes; family Protopteridae; genus Protopterus; species Protopterus annectens. The sequence goes on along the minus strand of NC_056737.1, from coordinate 754,278,762 downwards.
TATATATATATATATATATATATATATATCAGTGATAGGAAACCTTTTGGGTTTGGCTTGTCAAAAGCTCCTGTCACAAAATAATTCAGTGCACTTCACATGAGCAATGAATGCAAAAGCAGCATTTTTGGTAGCTCGGGTGCTGAACTCTGGAATGTCACCCAAAATGTTGTGGCATGTGTCATGTGTGTATATATACAGAGAGAGAGAGAGAGAATCTCACTATCTACTGAAGAGTTTGTTGTATGCTCCCCCTACAATGACAGTGGTATCTACCAGTCTGAAGAGTGCCATTTTCCCCTTCATCGCTGCCTCGTCATATTGCAGTGATACTAGCTACTTAACTGTAACTACTACAAAGAAGAAAGCATTTTATGCCAATTTCGTCCTTAACAAATCAAATGTTTTCATTGCATTTTTATCAAGGTCTGCTTTCAAAATGATCCTTCTTTTGCAAATGGCATAGCATATGTGTTGTGTTGTATTGCTAGTAGTATCTGCAACGATCATAGCTCTATGTTTTCCTTGTAAATAAATAAATGAATAAAAGAACATATACAAATAGAGAAACAATAGTAAAATTTAAAAAAATGGCGACAAACATACCAAAAAAAAAAAAGAAAAAATCTGCAAAGGGAAGAAAAGTGATGATAAAACATATACTACTGTGATACATAATTACTGAAAGACAAAACACGTGAGAAATAAGTGTAAAATCTCATGTCATATTTTTTTTCACTTTTGCCTTTCTTTAAGTACTTGCTGAAACTTTCATTAGCTAGTCTTTTAAATTACACACATTTTCCATCTTCATTGATTCACAGAATCCAAACACAAATGACAGTATCTGCAACAATCCAAGTGTCAGCATATTAAACATCAACACAACAAATACTCTGTGTTTTGTGTGACAATAACATGCTACATGATGATGTAGTATTGCCCCTGGAATGTATCATGGGATGAGACTGTACCACCTGTAATGTACTAAACGGCAAACATAGTGCATTATTATATACCTCCCAAATTGTTGCGTTACCTTCCCCTTTGCTAAGTTTTTCTCAAGGAATTTTCAGGTCTATATTATAAGCGTGAATGCTTAGGTTGTCGAATACAGCATGATCGACACCTATTAAGCACACGCACAATTCATTGAAACCTCAAAACGCAAAAATACACATCACCGAATTGTTATGTTTGGCCAACACCATTCCACCCACTAACGAAAACAAAACATACTTCCCACTATACCGCTCGCTACATACTACCCTCCCAAACAAAATAAATAAACCACATACCTACACTAACCTAAACCCTACTTCTAAACCTACACTAACCCTTACATGCATTACTTTCTATGCACTTACCTTAACCTGCACCCTAACCCTAAGGTCCGTAACTATTGCACACTTACCTTAAGGAGCTATAACGCAGAAGGGCCTACTATGCCAAATCGGAATTTCGAATTTCGCAGTTTCCGGCCTTTGGTGTACTCGCGGTTTGCTTAATCGATATCGATCATGCCGTATTCGACAATCTATGCATTCGCACTTGCCATATAAACCCAGAATTTTCAGTGGCTAATAGTAGAACAAACCATGTCTGTGAATTATCTGCTTTACTTTATAATTAAATAAATCTTACTGTAGCTCACATATTTACATGGATGTATATATACTTATGCATTTTGCACATTAATTTATTATGTTTATTTTATTGTTCGCATCTAGGTGGAACGAACACTTAGACTTGAAATTTCTGCCACCACCTGTTTAGAGAAAATGAAATAATTTTACATTTTCAAATAAATATGGCACAGCTTGATGGCTCAGTGTTATAATCTCTGACTCATGATTTTAGGGACTGGGGTTCAGAGGCATAGCTAGATAATACTGCACCCAGTGCTGCTGCCCACTCTGGCTTCCCTCCAAACCTAATGTGGATCAAAATCACCTCCATAACCACAGTAAAACTGGTAGCAGGAACTATTCCACGGCAAACTACATTTTATTGAGTGATGATCTGTCAAAATTTGGTGACCTTCAAACCCCAAGAGCACAGCAGACTTCAATGAGTTGAATTCAGAAACTCTGTACAACCATGTTAATGACTGCATACAGGCTGCTGTACCTACCAGAAGTAAGCCCAGAACTAGCTCCAGAAACAAACTGCCCTGGTGGCATCCCAAACAGGATATACATCAAAAGGAAAAAACATGGCAAAAATCAGAAAGGTAATTCCCATAAAGATAAAAACTCTGTCATCAAACTAAATGGGAAACTTAGAGAGCTAATTCTCTCCAAGCCTGACACCACACCTTAACATCTTTCCTAAGCACATATCCCTCAGATTTTACTCATGGTAATCTACAGGTATTTACTAAATGTCTGATCTGTAACTTCTTACTCAGTCTAATTTTTCCAGTCACATTTTGATATACTTATGAATTATTTTTGTTTTAATCTACATATAAATACATTTTTAATCTATGTTTTTTTATGTACCCTTTTCATTTCTCATAATAATGAATGTATAACGTGTGCTCTTTTTGTACATATGACGAGTTTCTTTGTTATGGACTCTATATGTAATAACTTGTAATGCACTATGTGTCCAAGTATAACTTTATAATGTTTTATGGTAACTATTAGAACTTTTCTCCACGGGCCTCTGCTGAAAATGGGCTTCTGGCCCAGTCACATACTCTTGGCAAAGAAATGTAAAATAGAATAAAATGGAATAAATAAAATAAATACAAAGACAACTTTGAGGTTGAGATAGCCTCCCAGGTGAGAGCTAACCTAAAGGTCTTCTTCAGCTCAAGGGCAGCACACAGCAATGTGCCACATTCAACGAGCCTAGAGATATAGCAAATCTATTTGCAGACAAATTTAGTTCCAACATTACCCACTCTCACCCCTAATCATCTCTTAAGAAATTTCCACAAATATAACCCTCTAACTACATCTAGGGAGTGTTTACTAGCTACACTCATCAAGAACCCAATCTCAGTGGGCCTCGAAAATACCCTGGGATGTCTACTGAACAGTCTAAAATACAGGCTTTGTGCCATGTAATGGAGGACTGTGATGGTCATCCCCCTTCATAAGGAAGGATCTTCAACAGATCCTGGAAACTACAGACCCATTAGTCTGACTAGTCTTATTTGCAAATTCATGGAAATAATTATTATGGATATTGTCAGCAATGAAACAGGAGAACCCCAGAGACTGGATCCCTCCCAGTTTGGCTTTGTCAACCAACTCCATAGTCAAACCACAGTCAGGAGAAGGGAAAAAATGCAATCTGTCAGCTCACACAGTCCAAGACATTGTAGTGAAACATACCTTAACATCTTCAAACTAAAACGCCTTAGCAGACAATCTAACAATGCCTCACAGAATAGTCAAACTGATATTTCATTCATAGAAGTAGATGTATTCTGAGCACTTATTCAGTGTGCTTCCAGTGTAAGCAAAGAAGACATACTGTCACAAGCTCCTAACATAGATTGCAAGTTTGATTTGACTTCCTTAATACAAATGGAGAAAGATGGGAATCTGATCAAGGAGCTGTCCATGGTACTTGAGGGTGAATGGTACTTCTGGGGGTGAATGTTCCATGAGTTTTCTACTACAATTCACTGAAAAACAGATGTAATGTAATATCTTTTATTGGACCAACATAGGTTTTGCAATTACCTGTGGATTTATTGGTGGTAATAGTGACAGTTAAGGGCTTTATATGAAAGGCAGCAGCTATTAGGAACTGAGCATTCTGTCTGAAATTTTCCATTGCCACTAGCATACAATATGCATTTCAGCTGTCCCTCAGGGGTTGAATGCTGTTAACAAAGACACAAAGACCCCAGTAGTAGACCTAAGAGGGCATCTTTAGTAAAAGATACAGCTTAGGATAGTTTGGTTTGCACTTGCATATCTGTGGTTATTCATAGCAGGGGTCAGAATACCACAATTATAAATTATTGTCCAGTCTGTACAGTTTCATCTTATCTGTCAGCAAAGTATATAAAACTGACATGAAGACTTTGTCACAGGTAGCTGAACTTCCTCTACATTGCTTTATACAGGACAATAAACTGCTTTCCGACATAGTGAACCCGTATGA